>NC_141027.1:30930000-31100000 GCF_052040795.2 Danio rerio
AGATTTTTCAACATCCTTTTTTTATTAATTTGGGATGCAAGAAGAGTATGTTAACACAGCAAACTGCATCTATCACCAAGCCACATTATTTTATATTTGCACTGCTCTATGTAGATAGTATTGGTCATTATGGAAAGCACCGGCTGTCACTTTAATTCACGCTTTATCAGTAAATCATCAGCTCTTTCATGGGATTGCTGTTATGCTAGTTTTCCCTGTGGACTAAAATACTGACACTCATTTTACAACTACCCTAGAGTTAAACAGTTGAGTGTTGCCATATTTTAATCAATCGATCTCTCTTGGTCTGCTGGGAGCACTTTTAGCTTAGCTTAGCATAGATCATTGAATCGGATTAGACCATTAGCATCTCGCCCAAAAATGGTCAAAGAATTTTGATGCATCATATGATGCATGGCAGATTTATAGCGGAAGCTCTGGGACTAGATTTCTCACGTAAACCACTTACCACAGTTTATTTATCACAGAAGGTAATGACGAACAACAAACGTAGTTGATTGGCATTACTACAGTAAATCAAGTTATATTGTCTATTGCTCTTACAATTCCATGTACATGTGTCTACTCATCTTACATTATCCATCATGCTGCCGGAAGTCAGCGACTGAATGAACTAATCCTTTAATAACCTATTTATTTTCAAACATAATAATTTTCACTATTTACTCTGCCCTATGTCATTACCAAAATATGGTAAAAATCTGGCCTATTATTTGTTAACACTTTATAAATAAGGCTCTATTAGTTAAAAAAATCTAATTAAACTAAACTGATGATGATACTTGTTTGTGATCAACTTAATTTCTTTTGTTAATGTTTAATAAGAACTCCAAAATTAGAACTTTTATTTTATTAAGCAAATTACTAATATACTTAAGTAGTTGTTTTTTTAACTAATGTTTACTAATAATACTCTGGACATTTACAGTATGCACGAAACTGTAGTTATTTCTCTTATTATACTCTTATTAAATACCTTTTTTATGCAGTTTGCACTCACCGGTCACTTTAATAGGTACACCTTACTAGTCCCGGGTTGGACCCTATTTGCCTTCAGAACTGCCTTAATCCTTTGTGGCATAGATTGAACAAGTTACTGGAAATATTCCTCAGAGATTTTTGCCCAAATTGACATGATAGCATCACGCAGCTGCTGCAGATTTGTTGGCTGCTCATCCATGATGCGAATATTCCGTTCCACCACATCCCAAAGGTGCTTTATGGATTGAGATCTGGTAACTGTGGAGGCCATTTGAGTACAGTGAACTCATTGTCATGTTCAAGAAACCAGTCTGAGATGATTTGCGCTTTATGACAAGGCATGTTATCCTGCTGGAAGTAGCCATCAAGAGATTTCCAAGAATCCCAGAGATTAGCAGTTTCTGAAATACTCAGAACAGCCTGTCTGGCACCAACAACCATGCCATGTTCAAAGTCACTTAAATCACCTTTCTTCCCCATTCTGTTGCTCGGTTTGAACTGCAGCAGATTGTTATGACCATGTCTACATGTCTAAATACATTGAGTTGCTGCCATGTGATTGGCTTATTGGAAATTTGCATTAACGAGCAGTTGGACAGGTGTACCTAATAAATTGGCCGGTGAGTGTAAATAAATATTGTGATAAAACTTTATATCATGACAAATGCTTGAGCAAGAAAATTTGATATGTCATATACCTAGAATTAATTCTGAAACATGTTTCTGATTTGATGTCGATGAAGGGCTACTTGAGCCTTACAGATGTCGATATGGAAGAACATGAAATAAAACGGTTGAGAGACGCCAGCCGTATCTCCATCTGTCTCCAACATCTCACATCTTTTCTGAATATCAACTGCAGTAAGCCAACACACTCTTCCTCGCCGGCTCGCCAAGAAAACAAGACGAAGCCATTTCCTTTGTTTTAGGCACGACACGTCGAGAAAAAGCCTGATGTTTTATTGAAGTGTATCCCTGTAGCCTCCAGATTGATGCAGTATTTATGCAACATTCATCGCCCACACGTTCGTCGTATCATTTCCCCTTTACTTTCAAGCTCTTTTCCTCTTGTGCTGTTGATTTATCTCCTCCTTTCTCTTTCTCCTCTGCCAGTGGAGGATGAGGCATGTTGGCAGCAGAGTGAAATGACAGTAAAGCAGCAGTTGTGCACATGATGCTCAGCCAGAAAGAGATGAGAGCAGTTCAGAGGATCATGGCCTCAGTCAGGTGGAAGAAGTCGGAGAAGCATAGAGAAATGAATAGGATCTGAATGTAGAATGCTTGTGTGCTTTCAGGCTGCTCACTATAACGATAAGACCCAAAATGAATGGGCCCTTATGAAGGTTTATAGATTTTGTATAGTGTTTTCTGGTCTTATCTCTTTCCTTTTTACATATTCATTCTATACATTTCACTCATCATAAAATGTATATTATTTGTAGAATGTTTTGTAGACACCCTTCATTGATGCTGCTTCATCGACATTGTTTTGATAAATCAGTGAAAATATCTGATGTAATGTCAAAAAGTAATGCTGTATTCAAGTTAGTCAGTTCTATTCTGGTTATGATGTTATACCACCTGATAAAAATATAGTCGCCTATCCAAGTTTTAGAAACAACAAATAATAACTTCACTTCTTCAATCATTTGGTATCAGAAGTAGCTTATATGAAAGGCAAAAGCCTCTAGATTACACTTATTTTACCAAAATAAATAAGATCATGTCTTGATTTTTATTTATTTCATTAGGTCAGTAAGATCTGACTTTGCTTAGACAAAAGTCTTGTTTCTTAACAGAAATAATGTACAGTATAGAATATAAAGTCATGGTGCAGTGGAAAAAGAATTCATATTGTGTATGACTCCCATGAGCTTGAATGACTGCATCCATACATCTCTGCAATGACTCAAATAACTTATTAATAAAGTCATCTGTGGTGGCAAAGAAAGCGTTCTTGCAGGACTTCCAGAGTTCATCAAGATTCATCTTACCCAAGACATGCTTAATAATGTTCATGTCTGGGGATTGGGCTAGCCAGTCCTGAAGCCCCTTGACCTTCTTTGCTTTCAGGAACTTTGATGTGGAGGCTGAAGTATGAGAAGGGATATTAATTTTTGTTGCCTTTAACACTGGGATTCACGAAAAGACTTTGGTCAGGTAGTGTATTAATTACAAATCAAAATTGAAGCTGCAATACAAGGTACAAGCTGAAAATGCCATTTAATTATGTTAATTCAACTCTGTTCAATTAAAACTTAAATCTTTGGGAACTATGTGAAATAACTAGTAAAATAGTAAAATAAAATATTATACAAATTTTAATAAAAACTGTAATAGTATATGGTAGTAAAGTCGCTGGCCATCGGGAAGAAGGAGGTGGAGAACCGACAAACTTTTAAATGATTTTAACGAAAAAATAAAACAAGTGGAAGCTCATCACTGAGGCTACCGCCAAACTGAAACCAAAAGTTCCTCTCTCGTCTTCCACTGCTGTCTCTCTTCCTTTTATTATCCAGATCTCCTCTGTGGGACTTTGTTCCCATGGCTCTTGGCCTCACCCCATTCACTACATAATATATAGATAGTAGTAAAATCATATAATCTAATATCAGGAAACAAAATAAATAAAAAAAATATATATATACCAAAATGACTGATAAACAATAAAATATATTATTAAAATTAAATCAGGAAAAAAAAAAACATATCAGCAAACATATTAATAACCCATTTATTGTGTGATATAATTTCAGTAGGGGGGAAATCATAACTAAAAGAAGTAGAATATTTTGCATAATAACCATAATTTTCTTTTTATACTGTATCTGTATTCCTCAAAAATATATTTAGTGCATTATACATTTTTTGCCATTATCATCATTTTTGTTAAAATCATTTGTTGTTAAAGCTGTTTAATTACCGTTATGATTTTTATTTGTAAATAAGAATTTGTCTGTTTAATTGGCTTGCCTGGATAAATGAAGATGTAGCAATTTAGTGTTATCATAAATGAAATCATTTTTCCCCTCTGTAATTTCATTGACGAGATTAATAACAGTTGTACGGTAGAAAGCACAGTGCAGTATTGAGTCAGGTCCACTATGGCAGCTGTTGTTCTCCCTGTAGTCATAACATGGCAGGTTGATAAACGGAGGTGTTAGCCTGCATTTGTTGTGAGATTCTAATAAAGGATGCAGAGACAGTGATGGATCATACAAATGTTACAATATGACGTTTATTGAAAGTAATGACTGCTCATATTATGAAAGGTCTAACATACCTATTTAGGAACAAAAACAAAGTTTTCTTCTTATCTAATTTGAGTGTGTTTTTGAGCTTTCAATTGAAAAACTTACTCAAGGGATAGTTCACCCAAACATTATGATTCTGGCATCATTTACTTACTTTTCACTTATTTAAAATCTATTTTACCTGTTGAACACAAATGAAGATGCAGCTTGCTGGCATCTATTGATTTTCATAGTAGTTTTGTCCTACAATGGAAGTTAATGAGTGCCATCAATGAGCATTCTTCAAAATATCTTCTTTTGTGTTCAACAAAAGAAAGAAAGTCATGGTTTAAAACAACAATGAAAGTAAATGATGAGTTCATTTAAAATTTTAGGTGAACTGTTGCTTTGAACCCCATATCTGCATGTGCTATGATTTGCTATCTGTATGTGTGCGCAGAGGAGTGTTCTGGGTTTGTTTGTGTTTGTGTACAAAGAACGCACATGCCATACATGGCATGCAGACTTTGTGTTTGGTTGTTTATATGTTTTTGCCTGTTTTAATGTTTTTTTTTTTTTTTACCTTCATGCCTTTTTGCCGCTCCCGTGTGTGACGACCACTGTACTGTCCTCAACGTCTCCCAGAGGGTACAGAAGGCAGCCAAAATCAAGAAAAAGGCGGTGTGTAAAAAAAAAAAAGAAAAGAAAAGAGCTAGAAGAGCATCATGCCTTTTTTAATCATTCACTCTACATGTCTGTTCTCATCATTCATGTAGTTTTCATAAATACTGTTTCACATCATGTGCAGACAAGCTTTAGATCTGGCTGTCTGGGATCTGTGAGGGCCGCAGTCTAACCAACTCCTGGCCTGCAAAACTGACGCATGTGAATCTTTGAAGATACAGAGTCAAAATTTCAAAGCTTGGCTTTGAAGACAGACTGCACTTTTAAAGGGATAGTTCACCCAAAAATGAACATTTACTCATTATGTGTTCAACCTGAAGCGGGTCCAAAAGTTTATGTGTTTCTTTTTTCTGTTAAACAAAAAAGTAGATATTTAAAAAAATCATACAAACCTGTAACCACTGACATCCACAGTTAGAAAAAAAAAAACAATTTCTATGGAAGTCAGTGGTTACATGTTTCCAACATTTTCAAAAATAACTTCTTTTCAACAGAAGAAAGAAACTCAAACAGGTTTGCAACAGGGTGTGTAACTGATGACAGGATTTTCAGTTTTGAGTGAACTATGCCTTTAAGCCTGTGCTATATGTAGCTGTATTCAAACCGTTCCTTACTGCAGCACCACAAAAACAAAGCACAAATCTGAGTAGAAATGCGCTGACAGGTAAATGATTGGCACTCTGAGAAAGCCTGACAGCTGGTTAAGTGTTTCCATTGTGTCATTTTACTTACCCGTCTGTCATTGCATCACCCTGCGATCCACTCACTGCTCTCTCTCTCTCTCTTGCTCTCTTCACTCTCTAGTGTCAATCATCTCATTACTTCAAACCTCTGCATGGCTTCTACTTATCACAGGCGGTTTGTATACCCCATGATTATTTGTCTCTTGGCCTGATTGCCTCACTGTGTTTCTCAGTTATAGGCTTTGAACGTTTATTTATTTATTTATTTATTTTTTGGAAAATGCTTTGATTGTTCGCTGTTCTTTGTCTCCATTCCCCAGCAGTAATCAATTATTAATTGGACAGGTTATCGATAAGCAATGCAGTTCCACATTCTCAATCCATATGTTCCATTTGCACTATTAATGCTGCAATTTACTGAGGTTAAGCACAGCCCTGGGCCCCGTCCCATACCATGATTTATGAATAAGCATTTAAAATGCTATTATGAGGGGTTTGAGCGGTTGTGGCTTTTCCTTAGGTCTTCTCATGAGCCAGTGTGAGTTATGGCATGGTTGTATTGATGACCTCTTTGAGGCTAGGGGCAGTTTTTCATATTTTTGTTCTTGTTTTGTTTTTGTTTTTTTGTTTTGTTTCTTTCCAGCAGAGTCCAGAGGGAGACGCTCAGACTTTGACGGAGGTGGATCTTTTCATCTCAACTCAAAGGATCAAAGTGCTGAATGCAGACACCCAGGTGAGTTTGTGCGGATGCCTGGTGCAACAGGTATCAAAATACCATCTGAAAAATAGAGTCCAAGAGAAAATGAAAGCACATTAGTGGAAGTCATTACCTGACAGGTGGACTAACTGCAACACTAGGTAATCACATAAGATGTCAATTGTATATGAAATAGCCCCAAAAATGTTCTTGTTATTTGTTGTCTAAAAAAATATCCACATTTTTCCCCCTACTTTAAATATACTGTACTTAAAACATGAATTAGGATAGCATTCTGTTTTTACATATTGGAGGCATTAGCATAGGCATAGCTAGTATTTTAAATCAGCTGTTAATGCTGGGTACAGGGGCGAATTTAACCAATAAGCAAGATAAGCAGCCTCAGGAAATCTGAGGGCCCCTAAATAAATATCTAGACATCATTGTCTATCATATTTTCAGTGGTGTAAAGTAACAAATTACAAATACTTAAACTACTGTAATTGAGTAGTTTTTCTCAGGAATTATAATTTACTAAGTAGTTTTAAAAAAATGTGTACTTTTACTTTTACTTAAGTGCAATTTTAGTGCTGTATCGGTACTTTTACTCCACTACTTTCCTTCAACCTGCAGTCACTACTTTATTTTTTCCAGTCTATGGGGATTAGAAAAATCAGTCCTGTGATTCCTGTCCAATCAAATCGCACATAGAAGTAAAGAGGTAAATCGCATCATAATGATCTCAAGACATGGCCGATTTATAACTGCAGCAAACTGTTTGGAAGCATTAAAATTGTCCAAGAAGATGTCCAAAATCTTTACTCGGATTAAACCTGGGACTGTTTAGATGCATGTCACTGATAAGAAGATGACGGATGCTTACTGTATGATGACTGAAATGGCCTTAAACAACCAGTAGGCACAAGACGTCAACATGATGTCAGATTGATAGTGTACCCCAACTTCGTGGGGATGTTGTATTTTGTTTGGAAAATCGTGTTGATGTCCGACCAACCTAAAATCAATCCAATATCAACGTCTAATGATGTTACAGCTTGACGTTGTGTTTAAGGGTGCTTTTACATTAGCACTTTTGGTCCACACCCGAGTTCGTTTGACGTCATAGTACAGTACGTTTAGCTAGTGTGAACGTGTCTTCTGAACTTGGGTGTGCACCCGTGAACCGTACCCGAGTCTGCCATACATGACAAACAAATGAATATGAATAAACGTCAGTATCTGACATCAATGACACTGGTTTAAGATGTTGGCTTGACATTGAATTTTGGTCACTTGGTCAGAAAAGTTCAAATCAGCCAAATATCATTGCCATTTCACATCGTTACTGGATGTCAAAATAACGTTGTTATTAGACGCTGGCTAGATGCTGAGTTTTGGTCATCTGACATCACAACCTAAATCTAACCTAATATTAATATCTTATGATGTTGTGTGTCTGCTGGGCAATTACTAAATGCACTACAGAATGTTATATTTACACACACATCGACAGATTACAAGTTAATGCATCAGCTTTTTACAGTGTAATACTACTCACTACTCTTGAGTACTTTGTGAAGGTCTTTAAGTAATATTTACAAGATACTTTTACTCTACTTGCACTACATTTTTAGGCAAGTAATGGTACTTTTACTTGAGAATGATTCTTCAGTACTTCTTCCACCACTGCATATATTGTATCTAAAAAATTAAAGTTTAATGTTTATTACATCTGCCCAAATGTATCCCCCTCTCTTAACCATGAAAAAGTCCAGCAGTCAAGTTAGGTAAAGATTTAGTTTTAAAAACAAAGTACTTTATATATCATTTTTAATTGTAAATTTATTTTAAGAAAACAAATAATTTAAAAAGTTTTACAAGATGCTTTAAATGTTGTCATTATTTTTTTTGTATTAAGAAAAAAATGTAGATAAGGAGTGATTGAGTGATATAAGAAAACAACAACAACATAAATCAATTTAAAATAAATTAAAGTACAAAGGATGCATTTTAGAACTTTTGGGCCCCTGGCTGGGTATATAAATGATATATTTCCAAATATAATTTAATATGCAGTAATATAAATAGTTTCTGTAAAAAGTATTTAATATCTTGTAGTTTTTAAGCTATTTTTTGTTTCTTCCTTAAAATATCCGTATTCTTTTTTAAAGGTTTGTAGAAACACACTTGTGCACAGTTCATAAGTAAACATAAACCTTGGGAATTTGTGTGTGCATGCGTATAGTCCCCATGAGGACAACGGCTCATAAAGAGAATGAAATGTTTTGAAAATGTAAAACTGCAGAAGGTTTTCTGCGAGTGTTGGGTTTAGGAATAGAGTTGGAGTAAAAAGACAGAACATACAGTACAAAAAAATCATTGCGTCTATGGGAATAGTGTGTGTATAGTGCATAACTGAAGGAATTCTTAAAACATAGAGTATAAATTATAAATTGTATTTGGGGGAAAGCGGATAAATTAAATTTGGAATGTTGAAATATTCATGCAATGAGAGCGCTTTTCTTTTTCATTTCATGTATTGCATAACCTTTTGTTACGTAACTGAGATAAAACAAATAGTGTGCATCCATTGAGAGATGGGATGGGGAATGGGTCAGGCTCGTTGACAGTTGTTGGTGATGGAGAGTTTAATGATGGCCATAAGCTGTGTACTAAATCTCCAGCTGTACGTTTTACACATACAGTAAATGATCACCGGCTCCTCCTCCACACTAATGTTACTGTAAGCGTAAGGTAGGAAGAGCTACATGCTGTGCTGTATTTAATGGTATGTGTAGTACCCTGTTTCAGAGTGTGTGCTTGTACCTGTTTTGATGATTCACAAGGACTCAGATTTGTGTAATGACATGGATATGGCATATGTACTTCAGTGTTGAGGTGGTTTATGGGGATGCCTTGTGTTCTTCTTATTCAAAAGGCTTAAAATATATATTTTCCAACCAATTTCCTCTGATGTTTTGGTTTAGGGTTAGCGGTACAGTAAGGCGATATAATAATAATAATAATCACATTTCATAGTATAAATATACAATATACCAATGAGAGTCCTCAAAAACCACCAAAACAAGAATGTGTGTGTTGCTGTAATTATGTGTATGAGTTCTAACTGAACAGCAGCGAGTGGGCAGACTGGCACGGACACTTCGTTATGTGCTGCAATGCAGTGTCAGTCTTCACCCTGCCTGTCACATCTCACAGTGAGCCTTTATTGGCTGCTACAGATTCATTTCAGTGCCTGCAAGGTTGTATTGATATGCCATAAACATTAAAAGTACCCTATAAATCTGAAACTTTCAGAATTAATTCAGCCCAATCTGATTAGCACACAGACCACACTATTTCGGCATTAAAGTTAATGTGTGCACTGATAGCACTGAAACATGTTTAGCACTGAAAATATAAAACTTACAGTTATGACACTGTTGTGAATTTGTTTACTTGCATAGTAAATTAAAAATGGAATTATATATTGAGCTTTATTTTGGAGGTATCTTATAATAGGTTTAACTTTGTTTCATAATAATCATTGCTGCTTTACTGCACTATATATATCGGGATTCATATGATTCTACTTCCACAGAGATGTGAAGTGTAAATTCAGTGTACAGTACTATCCCATGAGACCATAGGACATGATTCAACCTGTCCTCTAAACAATAGGACAATTTGTCATTTTCCTGAAACACAAGCCATAGGAGCGTTTACTAAAATAGTGCCTCTGCATTAAATGTACACAATTTTTCTTTTCTTTTCTTTGGCTCTGCCTTCTACTCTTTGAGCCTCAGCATAATCCTATAGAGTACTGTAGGTTTGCATATTAAGTAAACTTGAATTACTAACGACTCATTTCATGCTGTTAAGAATCATATAGCTTCTTTCTATCGTGAGACATTAATGACACCATTGGTCATGTAGTTTTTTTTTTTTTTATTGAACATTTTTGATTTTGAACTAGATACAACAAAGCCTAAGATCCACCTGACAAAACAAGTAAAATAAAATAAAAACAGAAATACTGCTAACAATAGGTACAAAATCCAGATTAAATCCTATCTGATACAGTCTCTCTTACTAGCACCGTTTATTTTGGCTGTGGTGTATTCCAAACTAATAATGTCCAGTAGATAGAGCCTCCAAGATAGGTCATGTTTGATCTTTAAAACTTTTATATCCACAAACAGCTGCATCACACACATGAAAAGTAATAAAAAAGGGCAGTTTAGCAATCACATTTACATGTTGCTCTAGCCCTGTAATGGATTATTAGGCTGCATGCTGTTACATAGACAATTAAAAACAGAACAATTCTGTGTCGTGACAATTACAAAGCATCTCTGATTAAAATATTAATAGCACAAGCAAACCTTAATCATATTCTTACCTTAAAGGAACATATTACCTAAAAATGAAAACCTACTCACAATTTTTATTCACCCTCAGGTGATTCCAAACTTTGATTACAGCTTATTTTTTCTCCTTATGATCACAAAAGAATATATTTTCAAGAAATGTGTAAACCAGTAGTCTTTTACTGTAAACACAACTTTTTCATACTATGGATGTCAGTGGTTACAGGTATCCAGGTTTCTTCATGTCCTTCTTTTCTTTTACAAACGGGTTTGGAAAAGGTAAATGATGAGAGAATGTTAAGTTTTGGGTGAATTTCTTTGGCTCTTTTGAATATATCAAGCTGATGTGATCAACTGATCAGCTGATGTTTTTTTTTCAAGAAATGTGTAAACCAGTAGTCTTTTACTGTATGTTTTACATGGATGTCAATAGCTACTGGTTTCCAACATTCTTCAAAATACCATCTTTTGTGTTCAACAGAAAAAAGAAGCTCATTAAAGGCTTGGAACCACTTGTGATGGCAATTTGTTTTTTTTATTTTGGGCTGAATTATCCCTCTAAATGCTATTTCTTGGCTCCCTCACAAGCACTATTTTATTAGCGAATAGCAGCAACAGATTATTATGTATCTGCGTACAAGAAAAAAAAAAAAAAACATGCATTAAGTTAACAGAAAGGGTTATTCATAATTTATAATCCTGGAACTGATACTGTAGACTTTCCTTTGCAGTCTGTTTCAGTGAATCTTAGCATGTCATGCACAGTATGTTATGTTTGATTTAAATGAGAAATGCATTGAAATGTAAATTAATAGTTCACAAATGACCTTTGTGTGCATTAAATCAAAAGCTGCATGAATTTCCTTTCTGCTTTGGATCATTAATTCTTTCGGCTATCTGATGATTTATTATGCTTTTTTGTGCATTTGATGTACAAGTACACTGCTGTACATTCTGTTTCTTGTGCTGCTCATTCATGCAAAGTTTGTGAGTTACGTGTTTTAGGGTTGTCTTTCCTTTACTAAGCTTTGCAAATGCAAAAACGTGGGCTAATTAAAGACTGGCTTGTAGCATTAAACAGATCTTTCTAATTATGAATAGGTGCAGTCCAGAAAGGCTGTCCTTAATATAAAAAAATATATAATGTCCATTTAATGTCTATAAAGTTCATTTAGATGAGAAAGTCTGCAAAATGATAACTGAGCTGGAAAAGGGATTAAAACAAAGCCTTAACTGTAGTCTGGTCTAATGTGCCTAGAGTGGATGCTGAGCAGTGATTGTGTGTATTCTCTTGGCTGTTTCTTAGGAGACAATGATGGATAATGCTTTGCGCACCATCTCATACATTGCTGACATCGGGAACATTGTGGTTCTGATGGCAAGGCGCCGTATGCCACGCACCGCCTCACAGGACTGCATTGAGACGACCCCTGGAGCCCCAGAAGCCAAGAAGCAGTACAAAATGATATGCCACGTCTTCGAATCTGAGGATGTAAGTGTGGCTCTATTTGTTTTTGTGAAATATATACATTTAAAGTCAAAATGATTAGCCCTCCTTCAAATAAAATATTCTTAAAACAAAATTCAACATATTTTTTAACATAATAGTTTTAAGAAATACTTTCTGACAATTTGTTTCCCAGGATGACAGTACATAACATTTTACTAATTATTTCGCAAGACAATGCAGACATATTTTGTACATATACTGGCTGTTCTAATATAAAATTATAAAAATTATAAAGCATATTTGGTGCCATATTGTTGCATTTTAAAAACTTAATGAATTGTTGAAATGGTGAATGTTTTCAAATATTTTTGTTTTTACCATATTTACACTCACGAGACTTGAATAATATAACAATATATTTTAGTAAGAAAAGTTACATCAAACACCAGCATAAAATGTATTTTATACCAATTGGTGTTGAATATAGTTATATTTTTAACTCTGCCCAGAGATGAAATTAACTCTATTGTAGGTATCAATGTGCCAACATTTTGGAAAGTGTTGAATTAAACCTGGTGGGAGTGGACTCCATAAGACACTTTCAAACTTTCCTCCAGGTGCTCCGGCTTCCCCCACAAGTCCAAAAACATGCGACAACAAGAGTTGTTTTGGGTCTGCATATTTTGCTGCGTACTATTCAGCTTAAAGTGCAATTTAAAGGCTAAATTAAGTTAATTAGGCAAGTTAGATTAATTAGGCAATTTATTATATAACGTTTTTTTTTTCTTTAGCGAATTAAAAAAAATAAATACAGAGGGCTAATAGTATATTGGCCTTAAAAGTTGTTTAAAAATCTTAAGCTTTTATTCCATACAAACTAAATGAAATAAGACTTTCTCCAGAAGAAAAAAAAATTGGAAAAAATACTGTGAAAATGTTCTAGCTTTGTTATACATAACTCAAGAAACTATTGAATAAAAAATAAAAATTCTTATAGAAGGGTTAATCATTTTGAACAACTATACATAAATCAGAAACAAATATTTAAGTCGTTACATTATTAGTGTATTGTGTAAATGAACAGACATATAATGCCTCATAGTTGAAATGTGATGCAAAATCACTGTGTGTGTGTGTGTGTGTGTGTGTGTTTGTTGTTGTTGTTGTTGTTGTTGTTGGTAAGACCATTGTATGCTCTAAAAAGTTTTTTCCATTGTTAGCTTCTTTAAGTAATCTGGGTAATGTAAGAAAATGAGATTAACTTCTGAAATGTCTGAATTTATAATACATTTTTTTCTAATTTAATTATTATATAATGTATTCAAACCTCATAATGTGATTGTTCACAAACTATTCAAATTTACTAATTTGGTGCTCAAAAACATTTCTTATCATCATCTGTTTTATATTTATGAAGAAACAGTGATTTCTTTGATAAAGAAATTTCTTTGATTTCAGGATTCTTTGATGAATAGAAAGTAAAATAAAAACAGAACTTGAACAGAAACAGAACTTTGAAACAATCCAAAGTTCTTTCGATTACTTTCTCTCAATTTATTTCACCCTTGCTGAATAATCCATTTCTTTTCAAAAACATCTTATTGACCTCAGACATTTTGAACAGCATCTTATACATAGAATGCAGGCCATTAAATCAGCTGAAGCTCAGATTCAGATTCACCTGAGGTTCAGAGAATAGCCTCAAAAGTAACCCTGGCTGCAGCTTTACATAATCCTGCTCTAATGGACCTACTTTTCTCTCCTCCACATCGCCCTCCACTGCATTGCAGTTGTTCCTCACTCATGCTGTCTAATTACACTCTTTGATGTTTCAGCCAATGAGTGTGTGCGCCCACAAATGAGTCATTTATACAGCCTTGCACTTCTTTATCTTTACTGACTATTTTTTCTTATTAAATCTTGGCTATCTATTAAGCAGAGCATGATAATCAAACCATATAAGTTGTTATCATGCCAAAACTAAATGTCTGAACTGATAACTGATAATTCTGTTCCCCTTTGGGACTCATCTAAAGCAGTCTGATAGCATGCGCGTGTGTGTGTGTGTGTGTGTGTGTGTGTGTGTGTGTGTGTGTGTGTGTGTGTGTGTGTGTTATTTTTTAAAGCTCATTCTTTAAATATTCCTAAAAGCAGCTGTGTTTTCTATGCAAAGTAAAGTCCACGCACGCTGGGCTATTGTGATATTAATGGACTGACCACTACCTGTGCATATATCGCCCAAGGGGGCTGTTAAAATCACAAGCCTGGCATCAGAAAACAGCCACAATCATTTCCAAAGTGAACTGCTGTTTCACCGCACCTCTTTAGCATTCCATCGTCGACAGGCCAATGTAATAGCCTTTATTCAGCAGATTTTCTACCTCGATAGAAGATTATTTGCTAAGATTTGAATAAGGTTGCCGTACTTGAAATAGGCCGGTGTATTCACATTTCACAGTGAGCATTACTGTAGCACCACCGTACCTTCAAAGACGTCGGTTATGAAAATCATTCAAACCTGTTTTAGAGGGTGAAATCAACATACAATGATACTCTATAAGTGAGAAGATTCGCAAAACATCAAATCAATGAAGTGAAAACATTTACATTTTACATTTAGTCATTTAGCAGACGCTTTTATCCAAAGCGACTTACAAATGAGGACAAGGAAGCAATTTACACAACCAAGAGCAACAATGAATAAGTACTAAAGGCAAGTTTCAGGTCTGTAAAGTCTAAGAAGGGAAGTGTTAGTAGTTTTTTTTTTTTTTTTTTTTTTTGTACAATTAGTGTGATATTCAAAGAGGCAATTGCAGCTTAGGAAGTGAAGTGGAGACTAAATAGTTGAGTTTTTAGTCGTTTCTTGAAAATAGCGAGTGACTCTGCTGTTCTGATGCAGTTAGGGAGTTCATTCCACCAACTGGGCAGATTGAGCGTGAGCGTTCGCGAAAGTGATTTTTTCCCTCTTTGGGATGGAACCACGAGGCGACGTTCATTCACAGAACGCAAGTTTCTGGAGGGCACATAGATCTGCAGAAGTGAGTGCAGATAAGAAGGAGCAAGGCCAGAAGTCACTTTGTAGGCAAACATCAGAGTTTTGAATTTGATGCGAGCAGCAACTGGCAGCCAGTGCAAACGGACTAGCAGTGGAGTGACATGTGCTCGTTTAGGTTCATTGAAGACAACTCGTGCTGCTGCATTCTGGAGCAGTTGAAGAGGCTTGATAGAGTTAGCTGGAAGCCCAGCTAGTAGAGAGTTGCAGTAATCCAGTTTGGAGAGAACAAGAGCTTGAACAAGGAGTTGAGCTGCATGTTCAGATAAGAAGGGTCGGATCTTTCTGATGTTATAGAGTGCAAATCTGCACGATCGAGCAGTTCTAGAAATGTGGTCAGAGAAGTTTAGTTGGTCATCAATCGTTACTCCAAGGCTTTTCACCATTTTGGATGCAGTAATGGTTGCCCCATCCATCTGGATTGAAAAGTTATGGTGTAGAGTCGGGTTGGCAGAAACTACAAGCATTTCCGTTTTTGCGAGGTTCAGCTGAAGATGATGATCTTTCATCCAGTGTGAAATATCCAACAGGCAGGCTGAGATACGAGCTGGAACCGAGGGATCATCAGGATGAAAAGAGAGGTGTAGCTGGGTGTCATCAGCATAGCAGTGGTAGGAGAATCCATGTCTCTGGATGACTGGTCCTAGAGATGATGTGTAGATGGAGAAGAGAAGTGGCCCAAGAACAGAGCCTTGAGGTACCCCAGTGTTTAGATGCTGTAGGTTGGACACCTCTCCCCTCCAAGACACCCTGAATGACCTGTCAGAGAGGTAAGATCTAAACCATTGTATAACAGTGCCCGCAACGCCCAGTGACTCAAGCGTAGATAGCAGGATCTGGTGGTTGACAGTGTCAAAAGCAGCTGACAAGTCCAGCAAAATGAGGACTGATGATTTAGAGTCTGCTTTAGCCAGTCTGAGATCCTCCACGACCGAGAGCAGGGCAGTCTCAGTTGAGTGGCCTTTCTTAAAGCCGGATTGCTTGTTGTCCATGAGATTGTTTTGAGTAAGAAAGTCCAGGACTTGATTGAACACTACTTTCTCCAGAATCTTGGCCATGAATGGAAGCAGGGATACTGGTCTGTAGTTTTCAAGTAGCGTATGGTCCAGGTTGGGTTTCTTTAGCAGTGGGGTTACCCTAGCCTGCTTAAATGTAGTGGGGAATAAACCAGAGTCAAGAGATGTGTTAATTATGTGAGTCAGTGTTGGTATGACTGCAGGAGAGATGGCTTGCAAGAGATGAGAGGGAATGGGATCGAGTGGACAGGTGGTTGCATGGCTAGATAGCACAAGTTTGGACACCTCAGACTCAGAGAGCTGAGAAAAAGAGGTGAGTGTGTGTGGTGTTGGTGTTGTATCTTGCGTGTTTGTTGTAGGTGCAGCAAATTGAGCACTGATTTTTGCAGTTTTGGTGCAGAAGAATGTAGCAAAGTCATCAGTAGTAAGTGTGGAGGATGCGGGTGGAGGAGGAGGATAGAGGAGGGAGGAAAATGTTTTAAAAAGTAGGCGAGGATTAGTGGCATTGTTGATTTTCAGACGGTAATACGTCTGCTTTGCAGAAGTAACCTCAGCTGAGAAAGAGGACAGAAGAGTTTGGTATGTTAAGAGGTGTGCAGGATTTTTAGTTTTCCGCCAAATTCAAAATGAAAAGAATGTTGCGGTGTTGCTGCATTGATCTGCAATATATAAATGCTCTTTCAGGCCTCGTCAAAGACACAAAGGCTTATGTGCAAAAATAATATTGCACTTTTGGCTAGATTAGGGGTGTCCAAACTGGGTCCTGGAGGGTTGGTGTCCTGCATATTTTAGTTCCAACCCCAATTAAACACACTTGAACCAGCTAATCAAGCTTTATCTAAGTATACTAGAAAGCTCCAGGCAGGTGTGTTGAAGGAAGTTGGAGCTAAACTATGCAGAACACCAGCCCTCCAGGACCCAGTTTGGACACCCCTGGGCTAGATGATGACTGGTCTCAAAATCAGTAATGTGTGTATGTGTAATTTAACTTTTGGTAAAAACCAGTAAATGCTCTAAAAACTGTGAGCTTTTCTAATGTTTTTTTAAAGTGTTTTAAAACTTGCTTGCTTCTTTAAGGAATTTCATATTCTTACATTACCAAGGATTAGTGATATAACGATTCATCTGACTCACGATTCAATACGTTTTACGATTTACGATTTAGTCATGATTTTTTATGCAGCCTATGTCCAGTTTAAAGAACTTTCAACTACTTTTAACTCGACCAGTAACTTGTTTAAGAATTTAAACAGAAAGCCTTCTAAGACAATACTCGTTAATGATGACATCATTGCGTAATCACAACTTAAAACTACATCTTTATGTAGTAAACAAAATAATCTATTTTTTCTCAAATTGACTGGCAATCTCAGCAAAAACATTATTTGAAATATGTCCATTTAGATTTGTGTTAAAAATATAGTAACTATATTTGGCCAAATATAGAAAAATATAGTTGACTATTTGTAAAAGTAATACAATATTTTTTTTAATATAACACTGATAACGAACAGTTACATTCTTTTAAACAATCACAGCTTGTATACTTACTCTTTTTAACTTGTGAAATTGACACATTTGTAAAAGTGATAACATTTATAGCACAATTGGAATTTATTGCTACCTAAATTACCAACAATTATACATGTTAACAAATATTAATAAATTAACACGGAAAACAATGCTAAATTTGTTGCTAGGTGCTTTTTGAAGAAAAAAAAAAGTTGCAAGGGTTGTATGAAAAATTGCGAATTCTAGCAAAAAAATTGCTAAGTTGGCAACACTGGTTCACATATCGTGTCTTTTGCGCACGTGCATATTGAAAGCACATATTAAAAGTGCATGCACATATAGAGCGAACAGACAAACACAACTTTTTCATACTATGGATGTCAGTGGTTACAGGTATCCAGGTTTCTTCATGTCCTTCTTTTCTTTTACAAACGGGTTTGGAAAAGGTAAATGATGAGAGAATGTTAAGTTTTGGGTGAATTTCTTTGGCTCTTTTGAATATATCAAGCTGATGTGATCAACCCATTGCAATGTTTTTTAATGAATATTAAATTACTGAAAGAGCTGCAATTTATTTAGTATTTTTATAGTTATATTTTATATGTTTAAAAAGTAACTTTAAAGTAGAGTAATAAGTAAGCTGATGACTTTTTACCTGAAGAAATTAGTAATGTAATCAGATTACGATTTTCCAGTAGTAATCAGTTATTTGTAATTAATTACTTTTTAAAAGTACCCAACACTGATAATAATACATTTTCTGCCATAATTAAATTGCTATTTTAAAAACAAATTCCCCCCAAAAAAGACCAATACAAACTAAAGAAGACTCATTAATATACACAAACTAAAACTGTGATTGTGCTGGGATTTGACATTTTTAAAAAGAAATATCAGCATATCTATGTTTTCTGGCATAAGCTGAGGTCTTTTCACATTTATGTCCCCTGCTGAAAAAAAACCTCTTTCACTGGGGACTGAGATGGCTGATGTGGAAATGCAAGCCATTCCTAAACCAGAGAGCAGTGTGTACATAGGGGGTCAATAGGCTCCAGGGGACTGGCCTCTGGCATAAAAAAAAATGATTATAAAATTAATAACTATATAGTAGGAAAGAGGCAGGAGTTGAACATGATTATGAAGGTGTATAATTAATATTACTTGTATATTTAATGAGTATCGGTGTGATACACCTAAGAGATAAACTTGAACATTTTTAAATTATAATGAGCAAATTATTAAAATATGCATAAACTAATTTGAAAAATAATCTAATACCTCTTCACACTTTTTCTATGAAAACACTGATGCACCATGTGATCTCCGTAGCACTCGTTGGAGCAAGCGGAGCTGCAAATCATCCGTTCTACTTAGTTTTTCTCATAAATAATTTTATTTTTGTGTATAGTCATCTGTGACAATAGTTTTTCACTGTGCTGACCGTTTATGTGCATCATATTTGTTGTTCTGTTAGTTTACAGTAAGTAAATGCCTTTTTCCCAGTATTTGCACACAGTTTGTTTTTTGTCTTCACCTCTGTAATTTTACTCTGCCGCCCACCTCTTGCTGATGTGCTGATGTGCAGGAAAAGCGAGTTTGCGCCTGTAAACACAGCGCCCCCACTGTTCAAAATAAATATCGCGATCTGTTTCATTTCTACGGATTGAATCATTACATATTTGAATCGATTTTCAACCGACTGACGGTGATTCGTTTCATCCCTACCAAGAATTAACTTTTGAAATTTCAGAATTTATAATACTTTTTTTTCCAACAAATTATTAAAATTTGCTAATTTTGTGCTTCTTATCATCAGTGTTAAAAATGTTTTTATAAAAAATATATATTTTGTTTTATATTTTTGCCAAAACTGTGATGACTTTGTTAAGGATTCTTTGATGAATAATAAGTCAATTAAAAGTAGAGCTACAACTAAAAAAGAAAAACAGAACTTTGAAACAATCCAATGTTCTTACTATTACTTTCACTCAATTTATTTCACCCTTACTAAATTATTCATTTCTTTGAATAATTCTGAGAATTCCTCACTGAGTTCATTTGTTATTTATTTATTTATTTATTTATTTATTTATTTATTTATTTATTTATTTATTTATTTATTTATTTATTTATTTATTTCAGTTTCATTTTGCATAATTGAGGTTTAAAAGGCAGTTCATGTACAGTAAGATTATTGATCTGACTGCGTCGACAGTACTGAATGAACACAAAACTTGGAATTGAATTAGGCTGGACAAAGACATTATTGTCTTCTCTTTACCTGCTTTATGGATGAATTGAAATTGATTCATGAGTGAATTATCTGATGAATTGAAGTGTATTACTGATGAAAAAAAACAGCATTGACACTGCTGTTGAACTAAACTGGCTGAATAATGCACTCTATTGTAGATCAGCTTTATGGCTTAAACTGAATTTGTTTCAATAAGTGAAGAATTGAATGTTGTGATATTATTTATGAACTCTGCAGCTGTTATTGATCTAAAGTGAATCAAACTATATCCAAGCCAAATAATCACACTGCTGTTGAAAGAACTGATATTATGCTGAAATGGACTTGTTTCACAATTGAATTGAACTGGCAGACTAGAGTTTTATTTTTGATGAACTTCATAGCATTGACGCTGGTTTTGTTGAGCTGAATAATGACACTATTGTCTTTTGTAGAGCTGATTTATGGCTTGAGTTAAATTTGTTTCATAAGTGATTTGAATAGAAGAAAATAGGTTTATTACTGATGAGTTTTGCAGCAATGGCCCTGGATACATATATGCACAAGGACATATTTTGTTTCAACTGGAATGAAATCATTTCGATGGATTTTTCCAAACATAGTGTTTACTTGAATCCAATAATCAAATCAAATGTTAAAGAGATGTGTTCAAATATGCTGATTGATCCAGTAATGAAACAAAAAGAAGTAAAGAAGTTTTATTAAATAAGTCAATGTATCATTTATTAAATTTAAGCTTTAAATATATATTTTTAAACTACGTTAGACTATTTTTACTGTATGTCACATCAAAGTCCCTTTAAGGCAAGTTATTTCATTCAGCGGCCATATTTGAAAACGTCTGAATTCAGCGGCTATATTTGAATGCTTGGGCATTCTGTCTGAATAGGGAAACATCAGATTCTCCAAAATTGTTTGCCAAGCTTACAATTACACTACGTATTTGGAATCACCAATAAAATTAATCAACAACCGTTACACAAGTCTCATTTTTAAACGTTAGAATTAAACAAAGTCGCCATTTTTTCTGGTTGCCCAAGCTAATGCACATGTGCTCTCGAAAGGAACAAGATCTCAACACTATTCTCATTTATGGCTGTTACACATTATCATCCTCTGGATAATGCTTTGTCAGATCGCGCTGGTCTTAAGAAGTAATTCACAACTTGGTCCTGATGGTGAATCTCTTCCAGAAATGACTTAAGTTTGTGGGCGTTTAAGTAGTTGCTGTCATGTGATGTGCGTTTGACAGGACGGACTGCACCTCACATTCTTTTCTTTTATGTGGATATATTTCTGATATTCTAGTGTCAAGAAGCACACGTCTGATCCGAGCTTCTCCCCTGGAGAATTGGCAGTCTATATTGATCGATGATTGGCTTCTGTACTTGTAGGCGGGGCTTTATTCACCATATTGACCATTACACTTTTCACTATTCAAATTTATATGAGTGACATGTCTTGTGTATTCTACAATCTTTGGTCACATGCAGATTCAGTACTAACCAGTATTGATTTCGAACTGATAAGTATTTTGAATAGCTTTTTTAAAGGCTGAAACAAATAAAACGCTATGTGTAGAGAGTAATTTGTATTTCTAACAAATCAATTTACTCTGTACATGATTGGGTTTATTTTTGCAGTTGTTTCATCTGGTTTTCCTCTTCACCGTTTCCAGGCCCAGCTCATAGCGCAGTCCATTGGTCAGGCATTCAGCGTGGCCTACCAGGAATTCCTGCGAGCCAATGGAATCAACCCAGAGGACCTGAGCCAGAAAGAGTACAGCGACATCATCAACACACAGGAGATGTACAATGATGACCTCATCCACTTCTCAAACTCTGACAACTGCAAAGAGGTCAGTTGTGCCAGACATTTTCTTCTCTATCGAATGTGTTTTTTTCTCTCTGCTATATTACAGCTGACCCTCAGCTCTGATACTTTTCTGCTGAATACAAAGGTATTAGTTGCAACACAGACTCATTCTGAAAACGTAGCCTTATATATATAGGCCTGGCGAAAATTGGTTCCAGACAGCATGTAAGAGAAAGACAGAAGCAGATTTTTGACAACAGAAACTGCAAAAAAAAATTAGCTCATGGGACGTATTTGGTGCTCTCCAAAATGTATATAGGGGTAAATAATCAGAATGAGCATGGGTTAATTATTAGAAAAAGAATGATGAACAGAAAATTGTGTGCTCATGTTAATTTTGTTGTCTGGATGGTTGATCATGAAACCTGCTTGTCAAACTTTCACTCAACAGTGAAATTAAAAATGAAATAAATAAATAAATAAACCACTAAGTATTAAGCAACTATTATAAACCCTAAATCAAACACTCCCTAGATCAGGGGTTCCCAAACTCGGTCCTGGAGGGCTGGTGTCCTGCATAGTTTACTAATCAAATCAGGGTTCTAACCCTAATCAGACACACCTGAGCCAGGTAATCAAGCTCTTACTGGGCTTGCTAGAAACATCCTGGCAGGTGTGTTGAGGCAAGCTGGAGCTAAACTGTGCAGGTCACTGGCCCTCTAGGACTGAGTTTGGGAACCCCTGCCCTAGGTGATTTAAGATAACTGTAAAATTCTGTGAGTCATGTAAATCAACTAGATGAGTATATTTTGACTACTTTGATGTTGCCTTGTCATGGCCAGATCTCAAAGATTAAAATACCTTAATCTTTAAGGTTTTTTTTGGTAGAATTTGAAGGTTTTACTCAGAGTGGACAGAAAAAATGATAAAGATTTTGCTAAATTGTTTGCTAATGCTATGCTTGTGTGAAATAGCATGTTATTAGCATTTTTCTAATATGGTTAGCAGCACAGTGCTAGCAGCATGCTTCAATGATGATTTAGCACATGACTTATATTATGCTGCTTACATAAATGCACATCTTATAAGCATGTTTAACATTTTATGAATAGGGTGCGGTGGCGCAGTGGGTAGGTCTGTCGCCTCACAGAAAGAATGTCACTGGTTCGAGCCTCGGCTGTGCCAGTTGGCTTTTCTGTATGGAGTTTGCATGTTCTCTTCTTGTGGGCGTGGGTTTACTTTGGGTGCTCCAGTTTACCCCACAGTCCAAAGACATGCGGTACAGGTGAATAGGGTAAGCTAAATTGTCCGTAGTGAATGCAAGTCGTGTATGGGTGTTTCACAGTGATGGGTTGCAGCTGGAAGGGCATCCCCTGCAAAAAACATATGCTGGATAAGTTGGTGTTTCATTCCGCTGTGGTGACCCCTGATTAATAAAGGGACTAAGCCGAAAAGTAAACGAATGAATAAATGAAAGTGACATGTTTTAATGATGTTTACATGTTTTTCCACATTTAACCTGTAGCATTTTTTCAGCATGTTTTAAAATTATTCTAGCATTAATTGACATGTCGCAGGCATAAACTAGCAAGTTTTCCAGGCATGTTTAAGAGCTTGCTAGCATGAATTGATTTGTTGTTGTGATTTCTAAAGTGGTGCTAACATAAATTGAAGTGTTGTTAATATGTTTCTGACATGTTGCAAGTGTAAATTAGCATGTTGCAAACATGGTTAGAATGCCTAAAACAAGCCAACTCTATTGACAGTATGTATTAAAGCTACTTTTATATGAGAGCTCATCAGAACTCAGATTTTCATATGGGATAAAAGTACAGTGATTGAAATCCCAATGTCCCATAAATGAGCAGATGATGTTGCAATGTAAATAGTGCTCATAAACTCCAAGTAAAACTGGTTATGAGTGGCATGATAAAACCAGAACATTAAACTGCATAACAAGCTTCATCATTATTCTCTAAAATATTACAATGTTTCAAATGTTCATTTTTTATTCTGTAAGAATGTATAGGCCTGTAATTTGTACAAAAACAAAGGTCATTGACAAAAATAAACTTGTTAATGACTTAAGTTTTTTACCAAAATGTTACATTTATAAAAAAACAAAACTAATTTCTAACTTCTTTGGAACACATACAGGGCACACGGGGGCAAGTTGATGCTATTTTGAACCCTCAAGCTGTCAGTCTCATGTTATCAACTCAGTAAAATTCTTCTCTTAATTGCTTTTTTCTTTTATGGCCTTTTATTGGCAATCTGCTGTAATCCCTCATGCGTCTCTCTCTCCTCCCACAGCTGCAGCTGGAGAAGCAGAAGGGGGAGATTCTGGGCATAGTGATTGTGGAGTCTGGCTGGGGCTCCATCCTGCCCACAGTCATCCTGGCCAACATGATGAATGGAGGCCCTGCCGCCCGTTCTGGGAAGCTCAGCATCGGTGACCAGATCATGTCAATCAACAACACCAGCCTGGTGGGGCTTCCTCTCGCCACCTGTCAGGGAATCATCAAGGTGTGCTACTAGGGTTTGGGCTGTCTGTCTGAACACCGGCCAGGAATCCATCTGTGCTATTCTGAGTAGCTGCTTATTAAACCCTAAAACACAGGTTTTGGAGATGTTAACAGATATGTAATTTATAGGTGGCACATTGCTGAAAACAGTACATTTTATTATCAAGTGGATTGTTTTGTGTTTTTTTGAGCCAATAAATGTTTTTTTTAAGTTAAAGGTAAAATATGATGTATAGATGTTAATTTGGAATGGTGATTAGTCGCCAGGACTGGACGGTACATTTACAAGTCATCTGATTTTGACAATTTCCCCGCATTTATTAATGAGAAAGAGCTATTTTGATCAAGGTCCTGCTTAGTATTAAAAATAAGATATCGTTTCATTACTATGCATGATAATGTATATGTTCTGTCTCCTTTATCAGAGCTTTCAGAACACTTCAATTCAGAAGTTTGCACGGGGTTCAAGACACTTTAAATCACTGATATACTTGAAACGATATTATAGAATGAACTGAAATGAAGTCATTTCGAACAAAATTCTTCCCAAAAATAAGTTTGTATTGAGTTTGTTTCAGCATTTTGAAATAACTCACCAAAGTCATTTTTGAAGGGGAGTTTGTTTTGGCTCCTAAGCATTCTTTGAGCTACCGCTGTTTCCTTGGGATTGCGCATTCGATAGGCATGTTCTGGAACCCTGCTCACTTCAAGTTGAATCATTGATTCATATTTCATATCTCATTTATATCTGCCACTGCTTTGCACAATGTCTTTTAAAGGTCTAAACATTGTTTTTTATCAGTGTATGTACACTGTGTCTGTGTCTGTCCACAGCAAATTTAAAAAATTGTAAAGATGTGGCATGCCACAGTGTAGAGGTCTGCATTCCCACAGCTGTACTGTGGGAGCCGCGAGACCCGATCAGATTTGTTGGGCCGCAGGAATAATTTTCAGAATAAAATTCGGGTTTTGGTCCGTAACTCTGGTGTAATTTGAACGGGAGCGGGCGGTTTAACTAAATATCATTCCCTAGAGATACCGCGAGCGAGAGAGAGAGTGGGTGCATCCGCCATGGTACTGTGTGTGTGTGTTTGTGAATGAGAAACAGCGCACGCATCCACTGTGGTGGTGTGTGTCGCTTGTTATAGGCTGTCTGGACTCTGTAGCATCCAGCTGGGTGTTTTTTTGGGAGGCATATTTAATCGCTATACATTTTACATTCTGTCTTGACCCTATATGTACCTGCTATGTGTATAGAAATAATGCTGATATGATATATGAAAAGCAATCAGTGGTTATATCATATAACATATATTTCACAATATATTGAGTGGATGTGTTTGTAAATCTGACTTTGAAAAAGTCAGTGCCTCATCATCCACAAACCTCACCGCAAGTCACTGGTTAAGGCAGCACTTATGTCTCATCACAAAGGGGCAAACAAAACTGACATTCATTCAATTCAATTTAATTCATGTTTATTTCTAATTCGCTTTTTACAATGTAGATTGTCAAAGCAGCTTAACATAGAAGTTCTTGTAAAGTCCAGATTTCAGAGTTGAAGTTCAGTTCAGTGTGGTTTAAATTTCACTGCTGAAAGTTCTAACATTGAAGAGCAAATCCATTGATGCGCAGCTCCACAAGTTTCTATCCAACCCTGTGGTGACAGTGGCGAGGAAAAAAGCTTCACCGATTGATGAAAGTAAAAGAAAAAAAAACTCGACAGAAACCAGGCTTGGTTGGGCAAGACCATTTTTCATCTGCCCATTTAGCCTACAATCTTACAGCTTTACCTGTTATCTCTCTCTTTTAGTAGTGCCTAATTTTAACGTGACATTTTGGAAACCAGATCTAAATTTAGCGGGAACACTCGGGTCGGGTAGAAAAAGGGGCACTGCGGGCAGCGAGTAAACAAAAGCTGAATATACAGCGGGAGCAGGCAGAAGCGGGACTAAAAATTCAACCCCGCGCAGATTTTATTTTGTTTGGTGTGCATCAGGCCGGAAAAAGCCACAAAACTGTTCTTCTCTCACAGCCGCCATTGCAACCTCACTTACAATATAGTCTCACAGTGTAGGTCACTTTTCAAACTTCTTTTTGCCCTCAAATGAAGAATGAAAAAGAATAACAGGACACTTGACAATTAATGAAGTGACTGCAAAGGCAATGCAATCTTAAATTTCTGTTGTTATGATCCCACTGTAATAATGCAGTGCAGTTGTGATTGTACTGAGCTACTGTATGTTTGGTTTATTTTCATCAGGGCCTGAAAAATCAGGTGCAGGTGAAGCTGAACATTGTGAGCTGCCCTCCTGTGACCACAGTTCTCATTAAGAGGCCAGACCTCAAGTACCAGCTGGGCTTCAGTGTGCAGAATGGCATTGTGAGTATGGAAGAACTCGGAAATGTTGAGATGAGTTGATGAGTTTTATTGTTCTGAGTTTATGTTTTGTCTGGTCCTCCTCAGATCTGCAGTTTGATGCGAGGAGGGATCGCGGAGAGAGGAGGTGTGCGGGTCGGTCATCGTATTATTGAGATAAATGGCCAAAGTGTTGTGGCCACAGCACATGAGAAGATTGTCCAAGCTCTGTCCAATTCTGTCGGCGAGGTAAGCCCTACCGTTCAATTTATTTGGGGTCTTGAAAGTTAAGGATTCAAGAAAGATATTAAAAAAATTACTTTATTCTCAGGAAGGCTGATTATTTTAAAATATTTAAAAATGTAATATACTCCTGTGAAGGCAACAAAGTAACTTCCACAGAAATCCAACTGAATAAACTAGAAGATGAGAAACACTGGATTAAAGAGGTTCTACATTGCATCTATCTTAAGAAACTGAGGCATTGTTTTAAAGGATCACTCAACTCCTTTAATGTCCCATACTGTCTGTCATTGAGAACCTTAATATTTCAGGACCTGCTGGCTAGAATTTCAAAAAGGAGAAAGAGAGACTTTTAGTATTTACTTTACAGTACATCTTCTTCTTCTATATTTACCCATATATTTATTATATCTTTTTATTTAATTAATTAATGTATTTAATTGTAATTTTTTTCAATTGGTTTATTTTTTTATCTGTGTCTTGACTCATCTTTGCATACTTATTGAAGGCCTGAGGAAATAGGGAGGGGAGGGAGATGGGAGGGATGGTGCTTAAAAAAGTTTAAGTTTGATTTAATAGTTCTACAGTTTTCTTGTTTTTGTTGTTGCTATATTTTTTATGTCATCTCTTTGCTTATATAACTGCTTCTTTTATATACAATTATAAGTTTGTATATTATCTGGAAAAAAACTGATTAAAAATATTGAAGATGAACTAGAAGATGAGCTACATGATAGTATGATTTCATTGAGGGTTTATCCTCTGAGATTTTTAAATGCTATGTATTATGTCAAAAAGTCTCAACGCCAACTAATAAACTGATGTATTGAATGCTTAGTACCGAATGTTTACGAAAACTGTAATAAATAAATACATTTATGAATATGGACTTTAAAAAGATTTTTTTAAATCTGTTTATTTTTGTACAATTAGAAGTGTCACTTTTGATCAAAATATGGAATATTTGCTGAATAAAAGTATCAATAAAAAATAGCTGACCTCAAACGTTTGTACACTAATGTATTTTAATATTAGTATTGTAGTGATATGAGTACTGTAGGTTTAATGATAGATTAAGAGGTCAACAAATTGGGTCAACACGTTAGTTATAGATGTAAATACAGAAATGAATTACTTATGTAATTACACACTCTAACATAGTCACACTATTAAAGATGTCATTTAAACACTCCATGGAGAAAGTTGAATATCCAAAGAATCTTTACATTCAATGAGTGGTTCTTAATAGTAGGAAAGGACTCTTAAGATTCCTTACATTTTTCATCACTCTAAGAAAAAATGTTAAAAACCCTTTCAGTCGTTTACACTGAGTTATGTCAATAATAGGGGTCTTCTAAGTGAATTTACCTAATGTTATCACTGACATAACTTCACTATTCCTTCCTTCAGAAAAACAAGAATGAGGGTTACAATCAACATTGTTTGTAGAACTGTTCCCCAAAAGGTACTTTGGGCAACCAATAGTGCTACGGGCACAATTTTGGTTACCCACCTTTTTGTTTCTTTTTTAAATATGGCAGATTATGCATTAATTCTCAAAGGTTAATCAAATCTTTTCGCATACATGAAATAGTTAAACAGAGAGGTGAGTTCTGTTTTAATGCACGTATGTGTGCCTGAAATAAAACATGATAAACTTACAACATTCTGTTGCTTTTCATTTCTATTCGGTTAAATTATGAACTGTTTTATTTTAGAAATATAATAAACCCTTGTATTAAATCTACATTCATTATTATTCATATATATATATATATATATATATATATATATATATATATATATATATATATATATATATTTTATTTTATTTTTATTTTTTTATGATAGTGTTCTCACAACACACATATTTAACAACATATTAACATGGTACATAGCTACAAACATACAGTACTCCATAAACAAATATAAATAAAACTAATTAGAAAATTAGGCATAAACTTTCACTTGGGATATAATAATATAATAACCCCTGAGCATTCAATGTAGGAGAGAAAAGGCTGCCAAACCTCATGAAATTTTTTTTAGAGCCTCGGATAGTGTATTTAAGGTGCTCGAGTTTAAGATGTGTTTCCCAGTGATGGGTTGCAGCTGAAAGGGCATCCACTGCGTAAAAAACATTTACTGGATAAGTTGTCGGTTCATTCCACTGTGGTGACCCCAGATTAATAAAGGGACTGAGTCAAATAGAAAATGAATGAATGAATGAGATTAAGATGTGATAACACTTCTAATATCCAGTGTTTGTGGGATGGCGGGTTTGTTTTTTTCCACCTGAGAAGTATTAGACGTCTGGCCGATAATGAAGAGAAGGCAATGATTTTTACATGATTAGCTGATTACCTTATCTTTGATACATATAGATGAAAATGATCTAAAGCTATCAGTCTAAAATTAGATAGACATCGGTCTAGGGCATCCCCAGAAAATCTACATTCATTGAAAATGAAAAAATCATTTTTTTGTGTGATCACTACAAAAAGCCACACATTCATCTCTAAATACAATAAAGTCCTTCTAAATAATGTAGCTTAAAGCTGTTTTCTTGTAGTAAAAAGTGTTATTTCTTTATCCTGCCACAGATCCACATGAAGACTATGCCAGCCGCCATGTTTAGACTCTTAACCGGTCAGGAGACTCCTATGTATATATGATGTGAGGTGGACTTGAGCTGGGCACTGGGACATGTCTGAACGCAGCAGTCACCATTTTCCTCTTTACCGTCACCAAAAATAACTCCCATCACTCCTGCTGTCTGCTAACGTTAATTAAGAGGTATGGTGTGTCATTTCTGCATAGTGTGGATTCCTTTGATTTGTTATGGGCTGGTCAGATGAAGACGGAGATGACGGAGTTGGCGCATTTCATATCCTTTCTTCATAATGTGGGGTGGGCGGGGCTTTGTACATTGGATTTTGATGCTACTCTTGTTTAATTTATTTACAATTATGTATGTGTGGACATTGATGGAGAAACGCGAGTTCATTTTGTAAATATGTAATCGTTTTATCAAAAATCAGAAAGGAATGGAAAAGCCAGACAGAAGAGAAGTCCAGACTGTAGAAGCCCAAAACGTGACCATTCCAGAATGTCTTATAACATATGATACTGGACATGATGCTTGATCCATTTCAGCCATTTTACAATCTAAAATGAATTCTACAGCACAATGTACAAGTAACTATCCGCTACGTAAAAATACAGAACTCAATGCAGCAAATAATTGTGGCATGACATGTTTTTGTTAACATATTCTCAATAGATATAAGCATAATCCAGACTCACTGCAAGACTGACTAGTATCAGCAGGGACTTTATCAATCGTTCCACATCGCCAGCCTTCATCAGTGGATCAATGTCATTTAGCGGGCATTAAAGACAGCAAATTTTGAAAGTAGTTTTTTTTTTACATTCAAGCAAACGGCTCTTTTGTAAATTTCCATATGTAAACAATTTCTGGACTTCTCCCATGCTGTAATAATCCAACATTCTCTTGCCATACTGTAAATGAATTACGTTTCGAACAAACACACACACACACACACACACACATACATACACTTACAAAACCATTTTATGAAATGTAAGAGTTTATTTTTTACGTGTGCTTTTTTTGTGTATGCCCAGCTGCAACTCATTGGAGTCTGTGGTGAATGTAATAGTGTTGTTAATAGTGCGTCCACTTCTTTAAAGCAGTATTAGAATGTCTGTACATAAGCGTTGAACCTTGTTTAGTACTGTGTCCATGTAGGAATCACTGTTAGTCCCATTTTATCTCTGTCAGGCTTTGGCCTTTGGGAAAACAAGAAGACACTGTGACCAAAAGCCTTACCGAGAGCTTTTGAATATGAGTTTAAATAATTAAAAAAAAAAGACATGAAACAACTAATAATACATGAACATGAATACCTGTCTGCATGCATCTTAAATGACACTATGGCAAAATAACAATAAAATGTAACATAAGCCCTTCATGTTGGTTCACTTTTTATTCTTATTTGCGAAAACCAGAATTGATTAAAGGAACACTCTATTAGTACTAGTACTACTGCTACTACCAATAATAATAATAATAATAGGCTCATTTTACAAGTATTCTACCGTTAAATAATTTTTAAACTCATTCAGCTGATTTCCCAGTCTGGCGGGAGCACTTTTAGCTTAGCTTAGCATAGATTATTGAATCAGATTAGACCATTAGCATCTCGCTCAAAATTGACCAAAGAGTTTAAATATTTTTCCAATTAAGAGCTTGACCTTTCTGTGTTTACATCCTGTACTGGGCATGACAGAAAATGACTTTTTATATGGTTGTACTATGTTCCTAGTAGTTTTAAACATGCTGGTATTCATCCCTACTAAAGAAACTGAATCTTGATGCCTCAGACATGAACAATTTTCACCCTATTTCTAAACTGCCTGTTACAGTGTCTCAAAGATTTTAGAGAAGATTATGTCTGTACAGCTAAACTATTTCCTGGTTAATAATAATATTTTTGATAAATTTCAATCAGGTTTTAGAGCTGGTTATAGCAGAGTTATCTCTATTGAAGTTTCAAATGATATTTTGTTGGAGGTTGATTCGGGTAGCCGTGTTGTCCCTCTACAATTGAATCTTACTGCTGCATTTGATACAGTGGATTATGACATTCTCACAGATTGGCTTGCAAGGGTGTAGCGGACATTTAGAAGTCCGGGGGTACAGCTGAATGAGATCCAAAATGTAATTAATTTAGTTAATTTTATTGTTAATCACCTGTTTCTAAATGGTTTGTCTCTAAAAGTGAGGGGGATGTATCCCCCTCGGTTGCTACGCCTGTGGGCTTGGGAACACGCTGGTATCCAGGGTCTGTCTTTGGATTGGTTCTCTTGAAATCTGAAGGATATAACTACTCAGTTAGTTTGGGCAACTATTGTTCTTCTGTCATACAATTAATGTGTGGGGTTACGCAGGGCTTTGGTTCCTTTTGTATGTTTGCATGGATTAAAGTGTTTTTATGTACAGCACTTTGGTACCCATCGTGGTTGGTTGAAAGTGATCTAGAAATAAGCTTATAAGTGTCTTGGAACTATACTCTCATCCTGGAGTCATAATCAAGGAACGTTGTTGCAGCACGAGCAATGATATTATGGAGCATCTGAAAATAGTCCAAATTAGGTACCGTCATGGTACAGTCACAAAATTCTATGATATTATGCCAAGCTAAAAGTGCTCCCACCAGACCCAGAGAATTGATTCAAAAATGATGAAACTCAATGGTTTAACTTAAAGAAGTCTATTTCCCCCCCAAAAAAGGGAAAGTTCTTTTAAAGCCTGAGTGGGTCGTGCAACCTGGAAGCTGGAGTCAAAATCCATGCCAGCCACTTCTAAGAGTGGCCAGCGTCCAAAACTTTAAAATAGCTCCCTCATCTCGTATTATGGACCTAATGAGCACAGATTTGAGTCTCACCGTTGGAAATCAGTTCAACCAGCTCAGATTTCTCAGGCTTTAATAGTGTTGAGAAAAGAAAAATTGAGGGGAAAAAAAGTATCTAATAATGGAACTCCTTTATCTGATCTTAAGGAAGATTAGAAGGACATTGCCAAGCTTTATAATGTAGCAAGACTGCGAGACAGGCTATTTATTAATGAATGTGTGTGGGTTTTTATTTATTTTTTTTATTATAAACCTCTTCTATTTTAGCAGATCACTGCTCCCTCTAGAGGTAAAAAGAATTACACTACAGCTATTTCATTAACATTGGAGAAGCAAATTATAAGCAGATTATAAGCATATTATTTGTTTTTGTTCACTTCTTTGCTTTTCCAATGTTAATGAAATAAAGAGTAAATATTGCACTTTTTAAAAATGAACATATTATTACAATTTTTATAAGTTTCACCTTTCAATGCCGTGGCAGTCATTATTACAGATTCAGGTCTAACAAGGGTGGATCTTTACAAATCGCAAACATTTTGAATAAAACAACAAAATAAACCATTTTGTTCGTTTTTGGAACTTTGGCACAGATGATTTTTAGCATCACTGCCATTGACAGAGTGCACATTCGCAGCACGTTCACATATTCGTGATCTCTTATCTTGTCTATGAAAACTGTTATAGACATATTCAAAATATAGTATATAGCCTCAAGTGCGCTTAATAATCTAACCATCATAACTGTAATGTTAAATACCTCACCTATCACTTTCAGCTGTGTGGAAAGCATTTCTGTTTTAGCATTTCCGTTTTTTTTTTTTACTTCTTAGCCACTCAAAAATGATTTTAAGCTGTTTCAAGAGTTCACACTTAGCTGATAATTAATTATAAGCAAGTTTGGCATGCTGTCCTGGGCGAGAGCCCTGAGCCTAAAAGGTCCTTGAGCCCTGGGCTCCCTCCCGTTTGCAGGGCGAGAGGGTAGCTTTGAGCTCACGTAGATCTCGACAACTTGATAAGAACTGATGACTAAAATGAATGCTATGAAGAGATATGCTGGAGGATGAGAGTTTGACTGTAGTGCTAAATTAAATTGATCAATTCACTTGTAGTGCATGTTTTTGTAATGTGGGAGGAAACTGGAGAACCCGGGGAAAATCCACGCGAGCACGGCAAGAACATGCAAACTACTAACAGTAAGGACAGCCGGCCTATCGAAGGACTAGAACCGGAGAAGTTCTTGCTGTGAGGCAACAGTGCTAATCACTGGGCCACCGTGCAGCCCTAAGAAGGAAAAGGTGGAGAAGTAGGGGTGGAAGAGGGGATTCTTTAAATCGAAGATGGCTGTAGTGAGAAACCCTGGCTCTTTATAGTGGGTTAGGACTGGCCTGATTGGTGGATCATACATAGCTAATGCAGAACCAGCTGTGTTCAATCATAATCACGTGATCCTCTCGAAATTAGTTCATAAATAAACTTCACTTAGTCTCTTGAACGGTATTGTGTAAACAAGTCCAAGCACAAGCTAATTTAAGTTCACTTAATGACAATCAGTGTTACAAATAATATTTTTGTGTCCCTGAAACCTTCCTGCTTTGTCCTTAAAAGGGATAGTTCCTGCAAAAATGTAAACTTTCTCTCCATTTGTTCACATTCAATTAGTTCTTAACTTTTACAAATTCCTTTCTTCTGTTAAACACAAAACATATATTCTGAAAAAAAATGTTGGGGAAAAAGCAGCCATTGACATCTATAGTAGAACAAAAATACTACTAAAGTCAATGGCTGTTTTCCTCAGCATTCTTCAATAAATTCAAACAGTTTTGGGTTGAGTGTTGGTTAATTCTGTCAAATGATGACAGAATTTGAATTTCTTTGGTGAGTGACCTATCCCTTTAATATTGTTCATGATTCTATAATGACAAAAGGTTAACGTTGACGTTCACATTCTTAGATGCTAACATAGAAATAGCCACCAGCCAGCTTGAATAACAAAGAAGGATCGTACAGCATCTCGAATAAATTTAATCACACATATAAACATTTCAAACTCAAATCAAACAAATCAACTCAAATCAGTTGTATGTAATTTATGTCAGTAGCGAAATACAAATCTGATGTCAACTTCTCTGACAGCAGCGTTGAGAAGCGGTTCAGTGGTCATCTAAGCAGCACCAAGAGCTACTGACTCCACCACTCCTCCAGAACGAGTAGCCTACACACAAACACCATCAGCAAAATTTAGTACATCTAAAAAAAGACAATTCTCACAGAACCAACAATCACCAGATTATAGTCGCACACTTCGCAGACATTTCACAACACGATAAACGGTGACAGAACATGTTCAGTCATCCAGGACAAGTGCCAACCAACACCAACAGACTCCAGCAGGACTAACTGGGTAACACTGATCTGACACAACACAATCAAGTGTCTGTTATTATTATTAGCGTCTGTCAGTGCAGTGTGAATGTAAAAGCAGATTCAAACATAATATAGAAATAAACTGTCATGTTTTCCTGTGAATTCTTGTAATTAAATCTACATACACTTAGAAGATTTTTATTGCTTGTTCCAAATACTGAGCTGAATTAACCCAATTGTAGAGATTTCATTGGGACAACTTAATTTTTTATATTCAATCCACATACATTTGTTAAAAAGTGTTAAGTTAACTTGATCAATTTGTGTTGGGTCAACATGAATGAACTGTGCGGAACCCTGCATTTTTTTTTAAGTGTACACCAGGGGTCAACAAACTTGTTCCTGCAGGGCCGGTGTCCTGTAGATTTTAGCTCCAACCCTAATCAAACACACCTGAACAGCTAATCAAGGTCTTATACTTGAAACACTCAGGCAGGTGTGTTGAAGCAAGTTGGAGCTAAATCCTGCAGGGACATCAGCTCTCCAGGACCAAGATTGGTGACCCCTGGTGTACACTGTAGTCCCAAAACAAATCAATTAACTTGGTTTTTACCAATTTTAGTGGATTGAACATAAAACAATGAAGTAGTCCCCAAAAAAAGAATTGTGTTGATTCAGCTCATTTTATATAAGTAGTTGGAACAAGCAGCAAAAAATAGCTTTTTGACTGTAGATGGCTGAATACTGCTCTACCAGCATTCCCTACTTGTTATGCCAAGTCCTGTGGTGAATCCTCTTTCTTCACAGGAAGCAGGAAGTCTGCTCCAATCTCCTTTGCCTTGGCAAGCTGATCAGAGCACTAAAAGGTGATTAAAATGATGTATTTTATACAGTATATCCTTTAACACATTTTTATTGTTGATTGCTACTTGACTAACCACTTATTATTACTTGTGAAGCACCTATGGCTTCGGCAGCCACCAAAGACATCAGTCTGATTGGTCCTGTGTTGATGCAACCAAACGTGAAGACTTCTGATGCAAAAACTGTAGTTTGAGTATTTACGTTGAGTAATTTCACTTTCATGGCATAAATATGGCGTTTTATTTTAACACATTAATAACTTTTACAAATTACATTAAAGTGAAATGGGGGGAGTGCTGTCGCCTCACAGCAAGAAGGTTGCAGGTTCGAGTCTTGGCTGGACCAGTTGGCATTTCTGTGTAGAGATTGCAAGTTCTTCCCGTGATGGCATGGGTTTCCTCCGGGTGCTCTGGTTTCCCCCACAAGTCTAAAGACATGCGTTATAGGTGAATTAGGTAAGATAAATTGTCCGTAGAGTATGTGTGTGAATGAGTGTGTGTGGATGTTTCCCAGTGATGGGTTGCAGCTGGAAGAGCATCCGCTGCATAAAACATATGCTGGAGAAGTTCATTTCGCTGTGGCGACCCCAGATTAATAAAGGGACTAAGCCGAAAAGAAAATGAATAAATGAATTAAAGTGAAATTGCTCAACCTAAACATGAAGTCTAAGAAAGAAGAAGAAAATGGGTGCACTAGAATAATTTGCATATTACGTTTTCATATAGAATCTCTTGCGTCTTTCTTTGCTGTAATCAGTCACATATCTCAGAAGCCATGTTCTGCACAGGTTTCCGTCATCTGGAGGACTGGAGCACAAGAAATTGCTGGGAGAAAGATTATAGCACCTATTTCTCAATGAACTCCAGGCTCAACAGCAACTCTGTCCCCTGGGTGCAAAAAATGAAAGTAGAACAGTGCTTTTTGTTTTTACTATGTAAGCATATTGTACATAAAAAAGATCACCAACCTGATTTAAGGTTTGCGATAGCAGAGCCTACTTTTACCACTAGGCCTTAGGCTTCAAGTCCCAGAATCAAAGGCTGTTTGACCACAAAGTCTGCAATTCGACCCCTTTGCCTCTTGTGCACAGTGCACTCCTGATCCACAAATGCCAACAGGGTGCATTTGAAACAACATATCTGCAATAATAACTCAGCAAATAATGTTAAAGATGAATTCAGGAGTTCACACTTAGATATTAATTGAATATGAATCGAGTTTGGCATGCTGTCCCAGGAGGGAGCCTTGGGCTCAAGGATCCCATTTGAGCTAGAGGGGAGTTTGAGCTCAGGTAGATCTCGAAAACTCCCCTGCTTATTTATGGCTATTGACAAATTAAGGATTGCTTTGGAGAGATATACTTCTAGCTAAGAGCTCATCTGGTGCCAATTTGGTTAGGTCAATTCACTTACTGTATGTTGCATGTCTTTGGACTGTGGGAGGTAACCGGGGAACTTATGGGAAACCTATGCGAGCACAGGGAGAACATGTAAACTCCACACAGAAACGCTGACTGGCCTGGTAAGGATCTGAACCAGTGACATTCTTGCTGAGTCAAAAGTGCTAACCACGGGGCGTCATGGCGCCCTATCAAGGAAAAAGGGAGGAGTAGGGCTGGAAGAAGATATTGTTCAAATCAAAGATAACTAAGGTAAGAAATTATAACTGTTATATCCAGATAACAACCGGTGCAATTAATAACAGTCTCATCCAGCTACTTTCAATCATCTTTCAAACATCTATAAACAGTGCTTAGCATAGTTGGTACAGCCCATTTTAAAATGCATATTTTTTTCCATTTCTCTGTGAACATGGCCAATGTATTTTGGTGCATTTAAACAAAACAGGTTTATTAAACAGATATATTTATTAAAATAATATTTTAGGCACCAAACATGTTTAGAAATTGAAAGATAATACAACTAAATTCAAGCAAAATACAATATTGCAAAAACAATATTTTAAATTTGTATTTAATATTTTTCTATAACATAAATTTGGGTTTACTAGTTTTTGGACCGATATTGTAAGTTAATTTGTTAGATGTTTGTTAGAGCTCCAGATTTGGTTTCAGTACCGAGTAATCTAATGTTTATGCACAAATATAATATTGCATAGCTTCCTATTAAAATATAAATTTAAAAGAGAGATTTGTGAGGGGTGTACTTATATATGCTGAGCACTGTATGCTTGTTTGTCCCGCTGTTATTTTTGTCTGTTTGGCACGTTTTGCTGCAGTCTGCAGATAAGCCTGTCAGCCTTTATTCTTCAATAGCTTTCTTCCATAATTATACACTACCTGGCCAACAATCATTCAATGTGTTTAAGTCAACTGTGACTACCTAATTTTGATTAAGGTAAACATTTGTAATTGCATTGGTTTGACAACCTTATGGAGTGTCAGTTAATTTCCATCAAGAGTTTATTTTAATCATTCATTTTTGGCAGAGATCTTGAAATGATATTAGGAGCAGACCAAACCTGAAGAGAACCGGTTTACAAAATCAACTCCAGCACTTCTTAAAGACTTCTAGTTAGGTTCAGGTCAAGTGCTGTTCAATCCATGTGTCAAAAGAAGCATTCTGTCGCAGCTTAAGCCTGATGAATCTTTTATTAAGAAACTGCAGTCTGACAATGTTACATAAATTACATTATTATTATTATACATAATTATAATTACAGTACAATCATTGTAAAGTGAGCCAGTGACTGTTGTACCTGAGACAACACAGTGAGGTCGCCTTCAAAATTAGTTGGATTAATCCAATTTATTCAAGTGACTGTAGCTAGCAATAAACAGGAGTGGGACTCATGGGTTCTGGTCGTTCTTGTCACATTTTAACATGACTTTAACCCCAAGCCCCTGCCGAGTGGTCTCGAAAGCCTGTACAGCGTGTTCCAGTGGGAATCGGTGGGTGACCAGGGGCTTGACGTTCACCTTCTTAGACGCCAACATAGAAATGGCCACCGGCCAGCTGCAGCAACAATGAGGTATCATGAGTAAAAGTGTGCAAGAGAGTGAAATCTTATTTTGAAATATACATATTGTAATAAACTGATGTTGACAGTAATTCTACTCACGTGTTACAGTAGCGAAATACACCTCTGATGTCAACTTCTCTGACTGCAGCGTTGAGAAGCGGTACAGTGGCCATCTCAGCACCAAGACCAACCGACACCACCACTCCTCCAGAACGAGTAGCCTACACACAAACACCATCAGTGACACATAAAAATATCCAGACATCAAGGTACAGTGAAGCCAGTATGATTTCATAAAGTAAATAAACCAACATAGATGGCTGTCTGAATGCTGCTCTGCACTCCGGTGCACTCTATGCAGATTTGAGGCATGCATCCCAGCATTCCCTCCACTCTTTTAGCCAAGTCCTGTGGTGAATCCTCTTTCTTCACAGGAAGCAGGAAGTCTGCTCCAATCTCTTTTGCCTTGGCAAGCCGATCAGAGGACAAGTCTACAAATAGAAACATAAAGATCATATGTTGTATAGATGTGCAGTCTATCTCAATATAGTTCCCTTTTATATGTCCTGAATATAAACATTACCACTTATGATTACTTGTGAAGCACCCATGGCTTTGGCTGCCAACAGAGACACTAGTCCAATGGGTCCTGTGTTGATGAAAACAAACACCCTTTTTGTTTCCACAGACTGCTTAAACATTTTATCTGTCACGTTCCAGAGACAGTATTTGATAATAACGACACATGCTTTCAGTGATACAAGATTAGCATCAAGCATAGGTCAGTGGACAAGAAGTCAGAGGTCATTACACTGATTAACAAGTTAATGTGTAACGGTTGCATAAATACGTGCAATGATTAGAGCTGGCTGACCTGCACCACAGACAAACACCGAGCTTCCCAGAGTGACTCCTGCCCTCCTGCAGGCATGAATGCCCACTGACAGGGGCTCAATCAGGGCTCCTTCTTCATAAGTAACATTATCAGGAAGCCTGCGTGCACATAGCTTTAGAATTATTACACATACGATTCAAAACTAAGCTGTATCATTTATCCAGCTATGGTGATCTGACTTGTAGCAGAAGCTGGCGCTGTGTTTGTAGTATCTGCACAGGTTTCCGTCATCTGGAGGAGTGGCACAGAAGAATATGCTGGGGGAAAGATTGTAGTGTCCAGATTTGACAAACTCATCTACTTCACGAGGAACTCCAGGCTCAACTGCAACTCTGTCCCCTGGGCGCAAAAAATAGCCGCAATACTAGTTCCTCACATGAAAAATACTATAGTCATCATGTATACTAAGTACTATTATGTTTTTGAACAATACTATAGTAAAGTACTTGAATTAATCTGGTGTGGTAAATCTATAGTTGAAATGGCAATACAACATTTGTAGTGATAAAAACTAAAGGATTTTACAGTATTTATTCACTATAAGTAAAACTACAGTACACTGTAGCTGCAGGGTTCCACACAATTCCTTCACGTTGTCCCAACACAAACTGATTAGATTACTTAATTGTTTTGACAAATTTAAGTGAAATTAACGTAAAACAATTAAGTTGTCCACCTAAAAACTTGAGTATTGCGTTGTTTCAGCACAGTAGTTTGACCAAGCAGCAAAAAATAAATAAATAATAAATTGACTGTGCTGTAGCATTCATTATCAAAATGATGTAAAAAAGAAAAAAGATATACTATATACAGTACAACACACTTTAGTTTGGTTCAAACACACTAGTATTTACTATACACTACTACAGATGTAGTTTTTTTCTTATGTGGGTTGACTAACTGTTATAATGCTGCAAACTAAGCCAAAAACGAACCTGGTTTAAGGTGTGTGACAGCAGAGCCGACCTTCACCACTCGACCAGAGGCTTCATGTCCTAGAATCATGGGCTGTTTGACCACAAAGTCTCCAATGCGGCCGTTTTGCCAATAGTGCACGTCTGATCCACATATGCCCACAGAGTGCATCTGAAGCAACACGTCTGCAATAACAATAATAAATATACTGAAGTATTCCTTTTATTGCAATGCATTCGGTAATATTTCTTTGTGACATAAATACCATTTGGTCCTGGCTCCGGAATCGGACGCTGTTCCTATACAAAAAAATACAGAAAATCTGCAATTATTAACTAAAAGTGCATTCAGACATGCAAAATCAGCTAAACTCTTGAGGTGTCATACCAATCTCAGATCTCCTTTTGCGTGCAAGACCACGGAAAGGTTGTCTTTGTCCATTGTATTTTCTTATATACGCACAGAAAACAGAACTACTGCAAACGACTATTCAATGAGTTCTTATAGTGCCTGCCTGGCCCTTGCATGGATCATGCGCGCTTTCACTTACACACACTAGACTTTGGCCATCCCACTTCTTCCTGTTTATCAGCGGCTCATTCAAGAACATCAAAACTGCGCCTTGTGCAGTCAGGGAATAACAACCAGGAGTAAGTACGCTCTGCAAGCGTACATACAAAATAAAAAGCATGGACCGGTCATCCTTTTTAAGCATTATATATTCCAGCTATTTATTTTTATTTACATAACTACCCTTTTTTCATTGTCCCACCTAAGACCCACTCGGAGGACAATGTGCTATGCCGGAAGTTGTCTGTTACTATGACGACGTGTTTCGCTTTTATATTTATCCTACAGGTTTTCGGAAATATTGCGTGTCCACGTGAAGTAAAATACAATGGACGGATATGATATGGTACTAGAGTGTCTTAACAAACAACAGGAGAGTCTGAACATGAGTCACCGGGGTCTCGTTGTTTTGCCACCTGGAGTTTCGAGACTCGTTACCTTGAAAAAACTGTTTCTGAACAATAACCAGCTCATTTTGCCACCAGACGAGGTACTCAACAAATTTACTTGTATTACAAGGTAACATTGCTATTTGCAATGTGAATTCGTAGCACACTTCACTTTATTCAGTGCTGGGTTGCAGTAAACAGAATTATTAACCACATAAAAATTGTGTTTATAATTATTTATAGTACGTTTTTAAATGTTCACTACTACACTTACTTTGCATAACAAACTATTTACACTTTTTCAACCATTTTAATTATCTTTAATTATTATTTACCCTCAATGTTTTACTTTATCCTCTTAAGGCCCAAGGTGCTTATTTACATGCATTTTTTAATTTCTCTTTGCTATTATGCTTATTGGAACCTAATTAGAATAAAAATCATCTATCATCTTTTAAAAATGGTGTACTGTTAGAGAAAAATTATGTGCATATAATTTATGTGGACTCGTGGTCTGAATTTACATAAAACACTTTTTCCTGATTTTTTTTAATGCATAGATAACATTTTTTTTACTTGCTTTGACTATCAGACAGTAAAAATATTTTTTCCCCATTTTGTACAATTAAAAATAGTGTCTGGGACATTTCATATGCTGCAGTTGCAGGATGACACTGTATGTCTGTAACAAAATATAAAACATTCAAAGTATTTTAAATAGCTACTTTAGAGCTAAAATGTGCTGTCCACGTATGTGGCCACTCAAGACCTAGGAGGTTAAAAAATGGACGTCACATCGTTTAGCTTTGAATATTCACAATATAGAATGGCCATGAGTGTTAATTTATTTACAATCCATGCTTCTGAATTTGGGGACAAAACACCTCTCAATCAAATACTGTGTACTATAATTATGCAAACTACTAAACACAGCCAATGTATGTATTATAAATAGAGTTCATATTTCAATTTATCAAGTTCTAACATGTTATATCAATTAATGTTTATTTAATTTATGTAGATATCACACTGACATCTAGGACGACAAATAACATTTATTAAAGGGTGTTCAAGTATTTTTTAAAATAATGCTTTAATTTTAAATGTAGCTTATACATGATTTATGATAGCTCCCTGTGTATTTCTTCAGTTTGGGAACCAGACAATGTAATGTTTAATGCATTTCATAATTTCATGTTATGATTTCATGATATATCTCTTTTTTATTATGATAATCCCATGATAATCAATGTCATATTAGATCAAAGGTACTCTAAAAGCAGTCAAAATACATTACCTAAAATCATGTCATTCATAAAATGTTTTGTCATGTAATTTGTAGCGCAGAACCTAAATTTGTAATTCAACCAAGCACTGCATGTGATAATATCTAAAGTTATATTATAATGTACAGTAAGCAGAATTAATGTGTAAAACACTATTTGCTGCCCCTGTAAGATTCTGCACCTGGAAAAGCTTGAAGAACTGATACTGGACGGAAACCAGCTGACCATGCTTCCCAGCAACATAGGCTCACTGAAGCACCTGACTTATCTTGGTATAAACCACAACCCACTGTCAGTTCTCCCAGAGGCGCTGGGCGATCTGACAGAACTGAGAGAGCTCTGGGCTGTAGGCTGTGGTCTCATCTCCTTACCATCATCTATTGGAAAACTCAGTAAGTTACAAAAACTTGGGGTCCATAATAATATAATTACAAATCTACCATCACAATTTGGATCCCTCAGCAATTTGCAGTGGTTAAACTTGGCTGATAATAAACTTCAAGACCTTCCAGAAGATATTAATCACCTTCCGTCTCTGGTCTTCATAAACCTGGACAAGAACTGTTTTACAGACATCCCTACCGTATTAACAGGTTAGAAGCTTTTCCATGTATTGAAATGACTATTTAGTATTTGTTTAATCCTTGTTTCACCATGAAAAGAGTTTGTTTCAGGGTGCAATATGCAAACTTTAAATGATACCTTTGATATTCTACTTCACTGTTTTCAGACATGTATTGTCAATGTTTAAAAGACTAATAGTTACTATTTTACTTTGAGTAATCATTGCTTGTTAGCAACTGATTATTAATATTAAAAACATATTATTATTATTATTATTAGATACAAATCTATTTGGTGCAGATTTAGTGTTCTATCAGACCCATAGCCAGGGAGAGTTCGGGTGGTTTGAAAGACCCACCCCCACTGATAAAAGGTCCTGAATTTGTCCCAACCATGAGCTCATTTGTCTTATTTTGACTGCTATGCGGTAATAAATTGTAAAGGCATCAAAGAAGGCTTCCCATAAATGCAAAAAACAAAAAAAAAAAAAAAAAAAAAAAAAAACAGAATCTGACGTAAGTGAAGTCATCTTTCACCACAAGTGACTTTTATTTTGAATCTTGGACCTTATTCTTGAAAGAAAACAAAAGAAACATATAAAGGTTTAAAGCACCAAAAGCGACCCATATTAAAGTTATTTTAATACTAATTAGGCTATTTTTGTTATTCATGAACTTTCAAAATCTACTTTTTTTTTTTACAAAAGAGATTAGAAAAAATTGTGAAGCTCTACATTATTAATATTAATGTTTTATTTTTTTATTAAGAGATTAGAAAAATTGTGAAGCTCTACAATATTAATATTAATATGTTTTTTTTTAATTAAGAGATTAGAAAAATTGTGAAGCTCTACATTATTTATATTAATATGTTTTACTTTTTTATTATTCAAATGGCCAAATTCTGACTGAGGAAAGTTGAATGTGCTGGCCAGTTTGTTATTTGCCCAATAAATTACAATAGGCTTACAATAAGCAACAGTTTTTTTATTATTAATATAAAACTTTGACTCTTTTTTCCCTAATGATACATGATGTAATAAATGTTTTTTTTATAAAAATTTTTAAAACTTTATTTTAAATGTTTTGCTAATGGTTTGCTACAAAGTGTGGTGATGATGAACATCCGACAAGCTAACCCAGCTAAAATTAGTGCTTAAATAGTCACTAAAATGCAGCATTTAAACCTCATAATTGAATAGAAAATAAGGTGAATAACTCCAAAAAGATCTACTTATTGAGAAAAAAGAACCACTCTTTTCGCTAGGCTGGCTGCAGGCTGTTTATTCATTTTATGTTGTATATTTTTTTCAGACATGGCAAACCTACAAATCCTGTCTCTTAAATTTAACAGCATCAGAACACTAGAGGATTACTTAATCCCTGGTTTCAGCAGACTTACAAAACTTGACATCAGAGAAAATCCTTTAATGGACAGACCACCTCACTGGAAGGTAACTAATCATCAGAAACAACAAAATACATAAATAAACAACAAACATTTTATCTAAAGTGCTTAATTTTAATAATATCAACAATTACTTTGCTCTGTAACCTGTCAAATCAACTCTCTTCAAATGCAGGGATTGGATTTCATATTACTTGGGAAAGTGTGACAACCTGAACAATCAAATTTACTGTATATGAGATGAGCAGAAACTGAAATCCAGCATCCAAAGGACTGGGCATGTTGTATTACACTGCTTTGCGATGAAAAGGAGGAGTCGGATCATTAGATCTTGAAACATCATGGCCATGGAGAGAGGGAAGAAAATCCTTAAGTTCTCCTGAATACTTTCTCATTTGATCAATATGAACATACCCTGCAACAGAGATAGAACAATACCTAACTAAAAGTGAGAACATGTTAATTATGGATGGCATTATTTGGTAATTAAGTACCTGAGATCATGTTGTTTACAGGATATTGTCGCATCTCACAACATGAACATACTTTGCTCTGTGTTGTAACAGTCTGGTTATCATCCTGGCTAATAGATAACACAAGGTTAAACCATGTTTTTTAGTGCTGTTGCAGTGAAAGTAATAGTAAGACCTCAGTGATATCTACTGTCTATACAGTATGTGGGACAATATTAATGGTGCATTGAGTGCACTGACTCAACAAGTTAAATGTTAAAAGTTAAAAGTCTCCAGAAATGGTTTAATCTGCTCATTTGTAAACACATTTACAGTATGACCCCTAGGTCATTGAATATATTTAGAACGATTAGGAATATCAATGTGCTCACAGTGTGACTGACAGTGTGGTGTACTCTGGATTAAACATGCAGAATAATCATACATGATTTGTCAAAAGATATTTGAACCGATTGAGAAGTTGCCTTGTTAAATTGTATCAGTGAGCTGCCTTTATGGCACCAGAGTAACCTAATTTGCTCCTGAGTTGTGTTGTGGATAAATCTGGTGTGCAATGTAATAGTCTGCTTTTTGTTCAGATTAGCCTGTTTTTCACTCGGATTTTACACTCACAGGATTTAGATGGGAATGAGGAAACAATGATGTTTCAGACTCAAGGTATGTCATTTCCTTGTACTAAACTCTTATTATTCAGCAATACCAAGGTGTATTCAGATTTTCATTATATGGCACATATAAAAACTATTTACATTTTTATATACAAATAAAATTAATTAGTTACAATAAATGCATTCCATTCAAAATCTAAAACATTTACTGTAAAATACGGAGTTAACGCATACCTGCTCCTCTCTCTCAATGCATGATCTTCAGTCTCACCAGACAGTATGTCTTTAGGCACTTCAGGGTTAATTTGTTCTTCGCATATCACCTGACAACATAACAACAGAGAAGCTAAAAATGATGAGGAGGAGTAACGACACAGGTTCAGTTGACAACACGTTCTCTTACCTGTTCATCCTTTTCCCAAATGAACCTTCCAATTATCGCTCTCATTTCTAAAAATGTACAGTAATACAAAGATACAAAGCATTAATAAATGTAACAGCTTCATACGTCGTACTAAAATCATGTTAATTAGCACACAGTTAGGACAGCTCACCATTCTGGACAAAGTCTGGGGGCAAAACATAGTGGCCAATAGGCACAGATGTTACACTCTGACGAGGTTGACATGCTAACAGAAAACTGCTGTGGAAAACTGTTGCCCTGTTCTTTACATAGTCCTCACTGCTATATATCCTAAAAAGGAACATTAGATTATTTTTTGTTGCTGTTGATGTAATCATTTTTAGCATTAGATAAAAAAATGCCATGCATGTAAACTCTGTTCAATTGTTTTAAATTCCCAGAGACGAGACTAAAAACACCTTTTAGTGTCTTCAGATGAGGCATCATCACTGAAGAGGTACCCAGCTGTTTTCCAGGATGAAATATCGCCCCCTTCTGAAACTAAAAGAACGTTGCCATACGTTAAAACATTTGATCAGACCAGCTGTCCCTTTCCATAATATTAATTTATAAATTCGTTCATTGCTTTTCATTGAGATATTCAAGCAGATAGCATATTTTAGAAACATAAGGTTAAGTAAACACCCATCCTCTCACCCCAGAAGCTGATCACTTCCTTTTCAACACTGTCGGAGAACCATGCAGTTTTTCTTTTAAACATGTTTATGTCGAGTGGTTTATCATTTAAATTCTCACAGAAGCAGTTTGAAGCGACTTTAATTTTGTAATGATCCTTCTCCAGACTTACACTGTTTTCGCTGTAACTGACTCGTACGTCAGTTATGTTCACATTCCAGTTTTCTCTGACGTAACATAAAAAAATAAATCAATTTAGAAATGAACGTATTTCTGAACAAAAAGAACAAAAGTTTATAGTAATGTATAAAATCTATGAGAAATGAACACGAAAAATTATAACTTTCAGATATTTAACACACCTCCTCAGGACTCGACGAGTAATGTCCGGTTCGTGAACGAATCGTTCTTTTGAATCGGATCTTTTCACTGACTCTTTTAAACCCGTTCACAAAACCGCTAAACGACTCGTTTGATATTCATTCAACAACTCGAGAACCGAGCACTTCATGCGACAAATCGACTGGTACAATATGCTGCTGCAGGAATAATAAAGACATTATTGAAATGATAAAGGCATTATTTACAAGAACAAATCACTTTATTTTGAAAATTGGTTTAAAACAACTTTCTTTTAGCTGGTCAGCTCTTTAACTCAGGCAGACTTTATAACTATTTAGATTACAAAAGTTTAACATTCCTGTTGCTCCTATAGTGAATATGCCATTGTTGTCAATTCCATCCCTTCTGGTGTGCCTGGCCCTGTTCTTATGCGAGGTGTCACACTCCCATGCCATACACTCACTCTCTGAATTTAACCGATAGACTGGTTGGAAGTGTGTGTTTTTCAGCAGACCAACAGAAAAATAACTGTAAGATTAGAGGCCTCTTCCAGAGAGAGATAATAACAATCCCTTATATAATACCCATAGGTAATACCTTATTGAAACAACATTGTTGAAAAAATTCCATGGGAGAAAGTATGGACTTTGCCTCACAACATAAGTATCTGATTACCAATAAAGTAAAAGAAGTAACTTTTAAATTCATTAACAAATGTTATCCTACTAAGACCTGTCTTCAGATAGATAATTTTGCATTGATGTGAACTGCTCCTTTTGTTACTCTTCAGAGAAACACTTTATTCATTTGTTCTGGCAGTGCTACTACACAGGAAGGTTCTGGTCAGATCTGTTGATGTTTATTCAATCCGATATTAAAAGTGACTTTTCCTTTTCTTTTAAAGGTATGTTCTTTTGAATGTTTGATGATTCTAAAGAAAACTTGAAAAAAAGTGTATATAATTAATTTATGTTTTCTATTAGTTTCATATTCACAAACAAAAGTTTAGTGGCTTTAAACCTTTTTTAAATCTGTTTAAAATTTACAGACCAATATTTGAAAACTATCCTTCACTCTTTTAACCCAAAAGCAACAAAAACTGTATCTTAATATTCTTCCTTTATGTCTCTTTATCTTTACTTCCTTATTTTTGGTACCATGGCATTTGTTTGTCTTTGCGTATATTTCTGTGCACGTTTTCATTTATTTGTATTATTTGTTTCTATGTATGTAATTGTATTTTATTTACCTCTTTAATTTAAAATAAAATGCTGCTGCATGAGAATTTAAATGATTCCAAGGCACTTATAGAAGAAACACTGAAAACATAGAACATATAAGTCAAAAACATTTATTTTAAAGCCAAAGGAAAGGAATGTGACATTTAACTCTTGAATTTCTTTTCCACATTTAAAATAAATTAAATCAATATTAAATGCCCTACATTGATACTTTATTTAGATATCCCAACTGTCTGAAAAATCAATCAATAAAAATAAAAAAATATATAAATTATTTTCTCAATATGTTGTGACAGATGATTTATTGTTAAATGTTATTGCAAAGATGATCTAAAGTATTTTGTTTTAACATTTGCTGCCTATTATATTATATTATATTATATTATATTATATTATATTATATTATATTATATTATATTATATTATATTATATTATATTATATTATATTATATTAATATAATAAGGTGTATGCATGTAGTTCACTTTCCTGTCCACTAGATGGTGCAAGTACGGCATAAGAGAGATTCCGCGCGTGCTCGTGAATGTTGAAAGGGAATATAGCAAGCATATATATATATATATATATATATATATATATATATATATATATATATATATATATATATATATATATATATATATATATATATATATATATTGGTTCTCATCAGCTGGAACTGATTCAACATGATGGTTAAAACAGACCAAATGTCAGCCTGGCGGTGCAATGTGTATATACTTCCACATCAACTATGACTTAGGTAAGCGGAGGTCCTTTGATTATGTTGTTTGCGTCCCACGTGTAAAACTGACTGGCAGATAAATGTGGGCACACGTGATTTTACGCATGAATTTATTTCTGCAACGACTAAACACATTTATTCTGCTCACTCAGGGGGTTGCTTAATAAGATCTGTCATGTCTTGACAGCCTGTTATTATTTCATGTTGTGAGTGCCAGACATGGCCAAAATAGAGAGCCAAAGCGGCCTCTATATTATAGCTCTTGTATACAAAGCCCCTTATGAAATACAGTATCTGTCAGTGTGTAACGTTAAATCAAAAGCAAAAAACAAACTTAAACTTCATGTCAACATTACTTTAAGAACTACTTGCACTGTAAGTAAATCTAATTCAGCAGGGTCATTCTACAGAAACGTGTATTTTTCTCTCAGACTTAACATCAATGTTATACTTGTAAAATTCTTTAGGTTTACAGTTTCTATATGTTTAAAAATGAAACACTGTTATTTGAACAATTACACCTTATTGGGGCATTAATGTGGCAACTGTTGTGTACAGGGGTACAACAACTTATGTACAGGGGTGGACTTATCCAATAAGTGTGGTAACTTCATAGATATATAGATATATGTATATATCTATGAGGTAACTTAAGCAGCCGCTTAGGGCCCTGAGGAATTAGGGGGCCCCAACCAATGCCCAGATGTCTATGTTAATCATATAGCTCTTTTATAAAGTTTCTATCATGTGTTATTTCTTGCAAATCTTTCTATAGCCATTAATATTTAAAAATTATTATTTATTTTTAAAACCGGGTGCCCCCCATAAACAGTGGAACAGTCTTTCTGTACTGCATATGCAATTAGTAAAATCTAATAAAAAATATGGCTAAGTAATCGTACATTTGTGAACTTGTTTTTTATTTGAGAATTTTATTGTATTTATTTTACATTACGACGATAAAGGTTTCACAACCACCCCCCCCCCCCCCCGAATAATTAGCCCACCTGCTTATTTTTTAATGGAGAGAAGATTTTGTCAACACATTTCTAATCATAATAGTTTTAATAACTAATTTCTAATAACCGTTTTATTTTATCTTTGTCGTGATGACAGTAAATAATTTTTGACTAGATATTTTTAAGACACTTCTATACAATTTAAACTGACATTTAAAGGCTTATATAGGTTAACAAGACAGGTTAGGGTAATTAGGCAAGTAATTGTTGTATAACGATGGTTTGTTCTGTAGTCTATCAAAAACAAAATGAGCTTAAGGGGGTAATAATTTTGTCCTTAAAATGGTGTTTAAAAAATTTTAAACTGTTTTTATTCTAGCTGAAATAAAACAAATAAGACTTTCTCCAGAAGAAAAAATATTATCAGACATACTGTGAAAATTTCCTTGATCTGTTAAACATCATTTGGGAAATATTTAAAAAAGAGAAAAATCAAAGACTGGCTGATAATTCTGAATTCAACTGTAAATATACAGAACCATAAAGCATGCACTGCTCATTTCACTTTAATGCAATTATCTATGCTTGTAGGTTTTTTTTTCCCTTTTTTGTATGTTACGACCATGGCCTCCCAATCATCCCCTTCCACCTAATTGGCTCTATCACTGTCTCTCCACTCGGTGAGGCAGTGGCGCAATAGGTAGTAGGTAGGTTGCTGGGTTGCTGGTTCGAACCTCGGCTCAGTTGGCGTTTCTGTGTGGAGTTTGCATGTTCTCACTGCCTTTGCATTGGTTTCCTCCTCCGGTTTCCTCCGGGTGCTCCAGTTTCCCCCACAGTCCAAAAACATGCGGTACAGGTGAATTGGGTTGGCTAAATTGTCCGTAGTGTATGAGTGTGTGAATGTGTGTGTGGCTGGATGGGTTGCGGCTGGAAAAACTTGCTGGATAAGTTTTCGGTTCATTCCGCTGTGGCAACTCCGGATTAATAAAGGGACTAAGCCGACAAGAAAATGAATGAATGAATGTCTCTCCAATCCACCAATAGCTGGTGTGTGGTGAGCACACTGGCGCTGTTGTCCTGTGGCTGCCGTCACATAATCCAAGTGGATGCTGCACACTGGTGGTGGTGTGGAGAGACCCCCCTCATGATTGTGAAGCGCTTTGGGTGTATGGCCATACACAATAAATGCACAATAAAATACACATTACATTACAATATGACTGAGGACACACTATACCTACACGCAGTTCTGTCCAAGCAGCTTACAAAAGATGATTTTCATCATAGGTGCTCTTAAAAAGATAATAATCTTCCATTGAATTCTATTATATTCAAGTATTACGATTTAAAGTATTGAATCATTACTTGTTTATAGGTGTTTTTAAAGCAAATGTATGATTGCAGAAATGAACTAATATCATGAAATAGCACTTTTAACAAACCTGATTAAAACATTTAAAACATAATTTCCTTATTTGTTGCATTATCATTATTTTTTTCGTTAACTCTGACAAAAAAAATAAAGAAATAATATTTAATAAAAACATTTAATATTGCCAAAAAAGTAGGTACCAACAGTGACAAGAAAATGGTACACAAGATCTTTAAATAAATGTAAAAAAAATCATTAAGCTGCCATTTATGTGTTTGATAAGGTCAAAAGGTAACTGATTCATGTGGTCCAAGTTTAAATGTTAAAAAAACAAGATCAATTTTTAGACCTCTTGCCAAACTAAAAGTGCACATTTCTGTAGAATAACCCAGGAACCATGTTGGTTTTGTGGCAATCAAAACATGTTTTGTGGAACACAACGCTAGGATTAGTGATATATTCATGCTTTTGTTGAAGATATTGTGGAAGTGTCTGTCATTTATATGCGTTATATCAACATGAGGTTTGCCCACAGGTCAGTAATTTATGAGCAGTTGGCTGCTGTTGGCACCTACTAGAGCTAAATTGCTTCCTGTTTTCAGTGGACAGTTCTGTCATCCAGTCTTGTGTTTTATGTCTCCAGGAGGCCATTAAAAAGGCAACTGCACACTAGAAGGAACAGCGTTTTCTGCTGGGTAATTGAGTAGGGATGCCTCTGTCACAAAGGTTACTATAGGTTCACCACAACACATCAGGCTTTAACAGTGTATTTCTCAGCTTTCTGTCTATTTATATTTACTGTAAGTGTATTCTCAGAACATCAAAGGTCTGAGGTCATTTAGACTGATGCTACTGTCTTTTTAAAAACAGCATCTTACACAGTGTATTCCGAATGTGGAGGCTTAATATTGTTACATTGTCAAAAATGATTAAAGGTCGAGTGAAAGTAAAATGTTTTAGATGTTAGTCTCAGTCTGTTATTCTTAAGGATATCTAATCTAGTGTGCTCTAAAACAGTGACAAAATGCGTTTAGGAATGATAAAATCGATATAAACATCTGAAACTTGCGCCCAAATTGATCATTGAGTTTTATTTAATGTCATCTCATACTTCAGTTTCTTATCATATCTTGACCAATCAAATGCTCTCTATTATCTGACATGGCCCGTCCCTTTCAATACACTGCTCATTTGAGATTGATCTCAACCACTCTCACTGGCAGACCTGTGATAAAAATCTATTGGCTACTAAGGGCTACTATTTCTCTCTCTTTAATTTTTCAGTTGAGATTACATCAAACATCTAATAAAAATGCACCTTTCAAAGCACTTCACGTGTCCTTTAAAGTTTTAAAATGACTTTAATTTGTTCATGTCATGGGGCAACACAGTGGCGCAGTAGGTACTGCTTGTGCCTCACAGCAAGTAGGTCACTGGGTCGGTGGGTTGAACCTCGGCTCAGTTGGCGTTTCTGTGTGGAGTTTGCATGTTCTCCCTGTGTTTGCGTGGGTTTCCTCCGGGTGCTCCGGTTTCCCCCACAGTCCAAAGACATGAGGTACAGATGAATTGAGTTGGCTAAATTGTCTGTAGTGTATGAGTGTGTGTGTGTGTGGGGATGTTTCCCAGAGATGGGTTGTGGCTGGAAGGGTATCCGCTGCATAAAAACGTGCTGGATAAGTTGGCGGTTCATTCTGCGGTGGCGACTCTGGATTAATAAAGGGACTAAGCCGACAAGAAAATGAATGAATGAATGTTCATGTCATGAAAAGCTGAATTTTTAGTCTGTCTCATTGCACTGTAAGTGTCACATGATACATTAGAAATAATTCAAATATATAAAAGAGATACAAACTGAAAATTCATCATCATTTACTCATCATTCACTTGTCACAAAACTGTTTGAGTTTCTTTTTTCTATTAAAGACAGTGAAAGATAATTTTAAAATGCTGTAAATCTGTAACCTTTGATATCCTTGCCATTTGTTTTTCCTACTGTAGAAGTCAATAGTTACTGGTTTCTAACATTTCTCAAAATAACTTATTTTGTTAAAAGGGAAACTCATTAAGGTTTGGAACCACTTGAGGGCGAGTAATTAGTGAGTACATTTTCATGGGTGAACTTTCCCTTTAAATTGGTCCCCAAGGAGAACAGGGGATACCCCAGTGAATTTTGTTTTGCCTACTGTAATAGATGCACCAAATTGGGAGTTTTTGCTGATATCAATAACCACTAAATATTAATATTTGGATATTAATTAATATTTAGTTACACAATATTTAGTTTGTGTAATTAAATTATTAATTAAATTAAGTTACTTATGCTTGCCTTAAATATTGTACTGTAAAATATTGAACAGTTCTGCTTAATTCAGAGAGGCAGAGAAATTATATTTTTGTTATACAAATATATTTTGCAGAAAATATGTTGGTTTTCTATTGAATCTATTCTACTAATTCTAATAATCTCATTTTTAAACTAATTAAATTTTACAACATTTGAAAATAACATTTATTAAGATAATCGAACATGCTTCAGAAGCATTGAAGTAAGGAATTGATCAGTGACAATATAAGAAATACATATATTCCTTTAAACAGTTCCTTTTTTAGTAATTCTACTCGTTAACTAAAGAGTATTATGTTTATTATATATTGTATATTTTACTCAAAATTAAAGAATTAAAACATTCAACGATCTATGAACTGATATTACAGGGGCTTTACGTAGTATTGAGATAATTAATTAAGTTCTTTATTGAAAAATGAAATATTTTTCAGATATAGTAATTAGATACAGTAAGTACTCAAAGTGCTGTCGCCTCACAGCAAGAAGGTTGCTGGGTCGCTGGTTCGAGGCTCGGCTCAGTTGGCGTTTCTGTGTGGAGTTTGCATGTTCTCCCTGCGTTCGAGTGGGTTTCCTCCGAGTGCTCTGGTTTCCCCCACAGTCCAAAGACATGCGGTACAGGTGAATTGGGTAGGCTAAATTGTCCGTAGTGTATGTGTGTGTGTGTGTGTGTGTGTGTGTGTGTGTGTGTGTGTGTGTGTGTGTGTGTGTGTGTGTTTATTTTAAAACCTCAGCTGCAGATGAAATCTGCAAGATTATTTAAAATCTTACCATCTCCAAATTTTTGTATGTATTATTTTATCTATCACATTAAATCTGGCAGAGGATCAATTATTGCACCATTTTATGGTCCAATCTTTACATTTTGTGTTAGCATAATCAAAATAAAAAATTTCTTCTTGTCACTTTGAGCAGGCAGTATAGGTTTTTTTATAGTTTGCACATACTGTACCCAGAGATGTGTTTGGATCTTTTTTTGGGATGTTATTGTTTAGCGTCTCAAACTTTAATAAGGCATAATCTACAGAGCCATTATGTGGCTTTGCAGGCAGTCTATTTTTGGTTGAGAAGGGCAAAATGAAGTAACAACGACATACTTAAAAGCAGAACTTCTTTCTTTTTTTGAATTTGCTGTCAGCACCATGACATCAAAATCTAAATTTAGAGAGAGAGAGAGAGAGAGATAAAAAAAAAAGAATCACATCTACTAACCATAACTTCATCACACTCATGCACTGTCTTTGTTGGAGCCCTGTAAGTTTTAAACGGCACACAATCTTAGCAAGAGAAGATTTTGCAAAGCCTATGCATAAAACATTATAGGCATATACAAATGGACAGACAGAGAGATTTACAGATGTGCTGAATTTAAACAGAATTGAGCTCACAGGATATGTTTTCCCTCATGCTGTTTACATGGAGAGATGAACAGTCGAAATTCTCAGGATAACAAATGTTGTTATTTACAGAGAGGGAATGTATTAGTGTTTTCTTTTTTTTGTTGTTGTTGTTTTGTTGGAGTAAGCAGCTCATTATAGCATGGTTTAGTGATTATAAGATCATGCCACAGTAGATTGTAGTATTCTTGACTGGGAAAAGGGATGCACTCAAAACCATGCATTCAAACAGCAGGGTCATGAATGAATATGTATTGTTGTCGTTCATTTCTATACATGTTATGTACATGGCATTAAAGATAGTTTTGTGCTTCTTTTTTCTTTTTCTTGTTGTAAGATAAACAGGGCAATGAGAAGCCTGGTGTGACTGTGTAAATCATTCATTCATCCATTCATTATCTTTTCAGCTCGGTCCCTATATTAATCTAGGGTTGCCACAGCGTAATGAATCGCCAACTAATCCAGCATATGTTTTACGCAGTGGATGCCCTTCCGGCTGTAACCCATCACTGGGAAACTTCCATACACTCACAAACATCCTTCACAAACACTATGGATAATTGACTATGCTGAAGGGAAAATGAAGGAATGATCACGTTTAATAAAGGATGCATTTTAAAAGAGTAAAGATTCTGTACAAACTTGTAGCCATATTCATTCAGTCTCCTCCAAAGCTTGCCAAATTGTTTATGATCGCATTACATTACTACTGTACATTACATCAGTGCCAGTAATGTGGCCCACACATGCTTATTGGATTGTCGGAGCCATCCACATGGACAGATGAAAGCCGAGAGGATGATGGGTGTGCGGAGGATTAGTGTGCGGATGTCCTGTGAGCTCTAATTAGGCCAGTTTAGATCCTGCTGCACTGTGACTGGTCACCTCCAAGCCATTTAAAAAGCAGCTTCAGTTTTTACATTGCCATGTTGCTTTTGTCACACTCCATATGATAAAAAAATAATAAAATAAAATAAAAAACTATATATATATATATATATATATATATATATATATATATATATATATATATATATATATATATATATATATATTATAAGTCAAGGTATAATGAAGTATATAAGTCAAGCAACATCGTCCCTAAGGTATGTGTAAGATTTTTTATTTACATTTTGTTTTTTGAGAACAGTTTCTCCAGCAGAAAAAATATCTAAAAATGCTGTTTTAAATTTTAAAGAAATCTGTGTTTTTGAAACTAATGAAGACAGCGAAAGTCAATGATTCATTTGGATTACTAAGCCTGACATGTTTCTGCTCCAAAATATCATAAATCTTTTAAAAAAATTTAATATATTTTGTTCAAAGTGGAAAAAAGTTTTTGTTTTTACCCAGACATTTAAAAAGAGCATATATTAGAGCAGTCTATGTCAATCTATATATTTATAAATCAAAAATGGATTTATATTCAACCAAAATATATTTCAGCATCATGAAAATACATCTACACCTCTCAACGTAATGTGGCTAGAAATCTCAAGTGTACTTTATTTATTTATTTTGAGAAAAACATATTTAGAAAAATTGCACACTACAATATTGTTAAGTAACAGAAATATATTTTATGGGCAAAATTATGAACAGCTAAATGCATAGCTGTGATTTTTGTTTTCTACAATGGCAGTCAGGAAGTTTTATTAATTTATATTACAATAAAGTATTTCCTTGCTTTAGAAATCTTAGATATCAAATAAATATTTTCTTCAAATTTGAATAATTAGGTAGAATATATTTTGAAATCTAATTTGAAAATATATTCACTTGTAGAAAATAATTTTATGTAAATGTGCACACATTTGTTGCAGCGTTAATTTGATTCATCTTAAAATATATGTATATTTTTAAGTAAACATGGCTAAATATAGTCTATTATAAAGCAGACCTATTTAGTAAAATTCACATTTATAAAGGGTTTAAACACATTTGTATGGCAACAGTCTGTGAATACCAAAATTTAAATTTTAACAATCATACTTGATAAAAACAGTCTGCAGAAACACTTACTTTAATTGACATTCTTCCATGTCATCACAGGGGAAAAGCCCCACACATCACCCTCATTAGCATAGGATGTCTTGTTTTTGAATCTGCCACTATGCTGACACATGGGCATTTGTAGTCACCAAAATGCCATAATTTAATTAAAAAATATTATTTGTGCTGTATTTCGAACTGGAACATCACATACAAACTTTAGGGATCTCAGAAACGTAGCCTTATTTTTTTTAAGGTAAATCAAATTAACTTTACAAATAATTTCCACTTACATCAATTAAATGCAAAGACATCTTAAAACATTGAGTTTTAAAACCTAAAAAAGAAGTTGAAACCTGAATAACTTTTAATTTAGTTCAAGTTACATGAAAATTGATCATAATGTTTTACTGTATAAAAATATTTCTTTTATTTAAAATGCATTTTTCCTATTATTTATATATTTTGAAATGTAAAATATATTTTTCATATGAGGCAGTTTGTCTTATTCCATGTGCAGTGCTTGTCAGTTTGCTTATGTCACAAACACCCCCAGAGTGTGGATTTAATTGTTTGTTTGGTGTGATAAAGTAGACATTATCATTTTGTCATGGATAGCATTTTCAGCTGTGCTTTGTACGAATAGACTGACAGCCAGTCAGCCTCTTTGTTTCAAATGGAAATGCAATGTCTTGTCCGGCTCGGCTAATGACTTCAAAGCGCCCCTTTTCATGGCAGGTGTCTCTGGATTAAGGCAATTGCAGGATTGTCCTTCTCTTTTCCCCCCTCTCAGCTTCATGTTTGAAGTGTGATCACCTGCCTTCCCTTTTCAGTCTAATTTAGCTTGTATCCAACTCTCTCAGTAGAAGAGTACTAAAATAAACCTTCTTTTTTTAAAAAGCCTTAATTAATGTGAAGGCAAGTGTATTTTTAACACATTCAGTCAGTAAAAAGCAAGCAGCTAATTTCATTTATCACTACTTGTAAATACTTACCATGCATTTTGTGTTCTAAACAACTCATATTTCTTGTTTTATTTTTTGTGAATAAATCTAAAACAAATCAAACATCCAGTTTAAACACAATTTTTAAATATCAACAATAAAACAGTAAAAATTACACACTTTACCTCTTCAAAACAGGGAAAACCGCCAACAGTCAAGATTGTGGTGCCATGTCTTTGCAATCAGAAAATTTAATTATAATGGATGTCAATGAGGCAAAATCGGCCATGAAAAAAATGAAAAAGGTAGCACATTTTAACAGTACAAAAAGGTTAATTTAATCTATTATATTATTACAATAAAATCAATATGAATTCTGTTCTATGAAAATTCATACAAATAGTAACTAAATCAGCATACTATCATCTCAAAAACAATGGAAGAATTGGATGCTTTGTTTCCAGTGAATACTTAGAGAAACCTGTTCATGCTTTTATCAGCAGCAGGGTGGATTACTGTAATGGACTCCTCACTAGCCTTCCCAAAAAGGCAGTCAGACAGTTGCAGCTCATCGAAAATGCTGCGGCAAGTATTCTGACCAGAAGTAGAAAATCAGAGCACATCACAACTGTCTTCGGGTCTTTACACTGGCTCTCACTTAAATTCAGAATAGATTTTAAAGTATTATTACCTCTCTATAAATCACTCAATGACCTAGGACCTCAATACATTACGGATATGCTCACTGAATACAAACCTAACAGATCATTTTAGGATCAAGTAAATTAGAAATTCCAAGAGTTCAGTCAAAGCAGGGTGAATCCGCCTTCAGCTACTACGTCCCCCGCTGCTGGAATCAGCTTCCAGAAATGATCAGATGTGCTCCAACATTAGGAACATACAAATCAAGACTGAAAGCACATCTGTTTAGCTGTGCCGTTACTGAATGAGCACTGTGCTATGTCCAATTATGCCTCTCTTACTTTTTTATCATTCTTTTATAACCTGTTTTAACACATTTTAATCTGTTTTTATCTTTTTATTATCATTTTTATTTTCTTGTTTCTTTTATTCTTGTCTATGCTAAGTACTTTGAATCACCATTGCTTATAAAATGTAGTATATTGTTAATCTTGCCTTGCCAAACAAAGCATTTGTTTGTATCCTAAATTTTTCTATACTATTATTAGTACAGTACGTCAATCTCATATATTCTATTATCACACTTTATACTTCAGAAATATACAAAGTAACAGCATTTACAACTCTAGGTACAGACAGAGTTTAATATTTATTTGAAAAGAACATTTTTTTTTTTGTTCTGCCCATTTAGGAAGAAAAGCAAAACGTATACGGGCAGCTGCCGGGTACTATTTGCAGCAACATGTCCCGATGTTTGCTACAGCAGTTATTGCACCTGGGGATGTGGGAGCCCTTGTCAGGTCTGGCGGATGAAGGTGTGATGACCTTTGACCAGCTGGACCGGTCAACCAGTGGGAACATTTGTCCAGCATCTCTGCCTATTAAGCGAATGACTGAGGTAATTGTAGATATAAAACACTGTATAGTATTTCTCAAATAGGATGTTTTATTTGTGTGTTGGACAAAAAATGAAAATACAGTCAGCAAGCACTGTATATAACACAATACATGGTATGTATGATGTTACATTTATAATATGCTAGTCTATTTTGGAATTATCCAAATCCTTGTCTTTTTGTATTCTGGGGAACGGGCAGCCAGTGCTCTGTCTGATTTATCTCTATCTGCTTTCTCTCAGTTCGTGCTCAAGTGTAGGGTCTGTTTCATTTTGGCCTCACTAAACAGCTACAGTCTTGTCCAAACACACAGCAAACGCTGTTCTGCTCAATTCACGTTGTTCCTTTAATCCAGCTCTTACTGTATATGGTGCTCTGCTTTCCAACGCTTTGATCTCCCGTCATCCCTTCAGCAGTTTTACAGTTTAAGACTCCAGCTCTAACTTGGCAGAGTCTGAACGCTTTTCTGAGCTCCAGTTCTTCTATTTGTTCAGTGTCCCCGTGTTTATATAGACACATGTTTGTTCCCAGTGTTTGGGTTTAGAGCATACTTAAAGACTGATAAAAAGATCCAGGAGTACAAGAAGGTGCGTAATTTAGACTTTGGTTTATCGTGAGCTAAATACTTCCATAATTGATTTGCTCAAACTCAGTTCAAGGTGCAAAACCTTGCTTGGAGAAGAACTGTCTTGTTATGGTTATCTTTCCAGCTTCACCGTTGATGCCAAAATGCATTCATTCATTCATTCTTTCATTTTCTTTTCGTCTTAGTCCCTTTATTGTTCAGGGGTTTCCATAGCAGAATGAACCGCCAACTTATCCAGCACATGTTTTTACGCAGTGCATGCCCTTCTAGATGCAACGCAACATTGGGAAACACCCACACTCACATGGGTAGAACATGCTCCACACAGAAATGCCAGCTGACCCAGCCAAGGCTCGAAACAGCGACCTTCTTGCTGTGAGGCGATTGTGCTACCCACTGCGCCACCGTGCTGCCCATGCCTAAATTAATTTTGCATTAAGTTCTAAGATTTGTCTGTAGCGGTGGACAGATTTTTCACCAAGGCCAAAACATTTGATTGAACGTATTCTGTACTTTTGATTTTGAAAGGTTTTCAAAGCAACACCACAGAAAAGCATGTCAAATCAATAAATCTTTATTTTCATTGTGCATTTACAGTGAGGCCCGTAGCCAGCCTGGTGAAAGAGGTGGTTCTTTTTTCTTAAAAAGTGGACCTTTTTGCAGTTATTTGCCTGAATATTTTAAATTAGAAAAATATTAGTATGTTGCATTATAGTGACATTCTAAGCACAATTTTTTTTTTACTGGATTAGCTGGTTGGATGGTCATCATAACCACACTTTTCGATTTACCAAAAACAAATTTAAAGAATTTAAAGAAAAAAACAAAGATTTAGAATGAAGAAATATGAGAACAATACTTATTTTTTAAATACAAAATTTAGTACATCATATATTATTAGAAAAAATAGGAATCTGTTAAAAGTTTAAATTTAAAACTAGCATATTGCCATTTGAATATCATTAATTTATTTAACACACTGGCCAGCACATTCAATTTTGGTCAGTCACTCTTTTAGCGACAGCCAACAGAGGATTACACTTGGTGTTAAAGCCTTCTTCTATACGTTATATCACAATTTATTATGGCATAGCAGTCAAAATGGGACAAATGATCTCACATATGGGACAAATTCTGGACCTGTCAGTGAGGGGTGGGTCTTTCGAACCGCCCGACCCCGCCTTGCCTACAGGCCTGCAATGTAAATTGTGTCAAGGCAGCTTAAATGTAGATGAAGAAGAAAATGAAAAAATGCCATAATAATATTTCAGATTGTGGAATATTCCAGCATATCAGGCAAGGAGCAGGCCTGTGGGAGAATGCAGTTGTAGTTAAATTAAAGCTCAGTTCATTCATTCATTCTTTTTCTTTTTAGCGAGCGTGCTACCCACTGCGCCATTGTTTAGTTTAATAAAATGTCATTGATCAAGGATGATTCACTTAAGAGAAGCTCCACTGAGCCCAACGAAGAAGCCAGAGGTGACAGTAGCTACGCTCTAATTCAAAGATATTAAAGATACAAAACTGGATTATTGCTTAAAACATTTACGATTAAAGCACCGTTTCCATACAATGTCAAAGAGAACAAAAATATTTTTTTCTTATATAAGAAATTTCTTGGGCCTCAGAAGATGAAGACAAAATACAATGAATGGCTTTTAGAGGTTCAAGATCATTCTTTGGGAGAGCAGCTACTCAAGATAGTTCTTGAAGGTCATAACACTGAACCACTTTGATGACGGACATTGGCTAAAGGGGTTTTAGAATGATCAAAACAACATTTTAGATTTTTAACAATGTGGTCGGTGTGTGTCTACCATTAATGTGTCCAATCTTGCCCATTTTTGTTATCACAAAATCTATTAAACAAAACCACATGAGTTTTTTTGATGTGCATGCTGGAATTTATTTGCTAATAAATTAGCTTTCTGTTGTAATTCATGCACATTTTTTCTTATCAGTTAAGAAGTTGATCTTTTCAGTTGTGGGCATATGTTTTTATGCATATTTTTAAAATGTATATGCATATGGGGGTTTTCATTAAGCAGTTTTTTATGCAATATTCCAAAATGCAAATAAAAATAGGTGAATGGAAGCATGGTTAGTAGCAAGGAACCAAAAATCCACCAAAAGGAAAGTGGTGAACAAACTTTGGGAGAAATCAGAGTCAGTCAGAGCACCAGTTTTCTTTTGACCAAATATAAAAAATAGGTAAACCTGGAGTCTATAGGACAGCAGAGTGTTTGAGAAAGATCCAAGTAACTCACAGGGTTCAGATTTGTCTGTAAGTGTGGGTGTTTGTTTGTCTAAAATGTGTTACCAAAAGATTATGTTTCTGTAATCATAAGTGAAATGTAAGAAAGGAAAGCGAGGAAATGCATAAATTCATTTTGAACAATGTGTCATCGTAGCTCACTTCCATGAATTAGAATGTTTGTTAACACAAGAAGTGATCCATGCTGGAACTTGCTGCATCCGTACCCTTTTTAGGAATACTCGTGTTCACATTATTTGATGACAAGTAAACCCATGTGCACATCAGAAATGCAGTGAAAGCCTGATAAGAACTATATTGAAACCCCCTTAAAAATGTGATTTTACAATTATTTGATTTGATTTTACAATTAAGACAATTATATGTCTTCACATTCACTCCATTATATCGGCTCTGAGTTTGAGCCCTCGTTTCTCTTTATAAATTGGCCGCTTACCAATTCACACACTTAAAAATGATGGTCTAAATAATGCTCTTTGCTTTAGGTGGGATGTTTTATTTTTTTAAATGATCATTAGTTCAGCATGTTCGAGTCATGTTGCATCAAAAACAGGGTTTCTACAGGTTTCATCAAGTCAAATTTTAGACTTTTAAAGACCCTTTTAGGACTATTATGAGTAAAATTTTAGACTTACACAGGGCTAAACACTAAGGATTATTTCTAAATTCATGTCTTTTTATAAAGATTATATGTACTCCCCCTTACTTCTGTAAATAGTTTTTGTATGAATGAAAGATAACGTAAAGGTATACATTGCTCAGTTATAATCATGAGGAACTGTGTAATTGTTTTAAGTTGTCTTTCCCTGATTTTATTTAGATGGAGTGTTGGTGATTAAATGGATGTTAGCCTAATTGGGTAGCTTTACTTGGACAGAGGAAAATTAAGACCTGTTTAAAATTATTTAAGACATACAACGCAATATTTCAGTGAATTTAAGAATTTTTAAGGCCTACAGTTTTGTTTTTGAAATTTAGGACATTTTAAGACCCCATGTGTACCCTGATAAACTTGCATGTTGATAGCACAGGCTCTTTTTCTTTAAGGTTAAAGGGATAGTTTACCTAAAAATAAAGATACTCACTAATTACCCACCCTTCAGTGGTTCCAAGCCTATTTGAGTTTCATTATTGGGATTAACACAGAATAGGATATTTTGAAGAAAACTGGAAACTGTTAACCAAAACCATTAACATCCTTAGTAGAAAAAATACTGAAGTCAAGTTTTATTTTTGGTTGCATTGTCTATTTAAAAGAACTGCAGCTTCACAGTCATCCCATTTACTAGAAAAATGTATATTAATGGTAATATTAGTTATAATCTACCAAAAATAGTATTGTATATCCACCTTTCACATGTTATTATTCAATGCATTAGGATTTGAGTAGGGCTGCCCCCGACTAAAGATATTCCTAGTCGACTAACATTCCTGCATTTTAGCGATTAATCAAATAATCGTTCATTTATGATATTAATATAATAACTTGCGTATATACTAGGAATATAGTTCAAGTTGAAGTTTAACACTTCCACGTGAAAGAAAATGCTAAAGCATGATATTAGCGCATTCAAAACAAAAATTAAGCGCTTAAAACGGAATAGTAAAGCGTTTAAATACAGTGCTTACACACAAAAATCAGTGACCAGAACGTTATAGGCTAATTATGACATAAAAACAGCAATCAGACTGCCTTTGCATTTTAATAATTTATTATCAAAAATACAAACTGTAACATTTACATGTCAAACAAACAAACAAACAAAAAAAAAGTTTTTAATAAAATAAACTAAAATTCGTTCTTTAAAATAAATCAAATAAACTTATTAGCAACTTAGGCCTAGTACAAAACTAGGCAAAAAAATAAATAAATAAAAAAATAAATACTGTAGCAAAAACGCAGTTTGGTATAAAATACAGTGGAAAATTTAAATTTATATAATTTTTATGTTGTTCAAAAGGAAAATTAACAAAACTGAACAACTTAATATATGCACATCGCACAACGCCAAAACTTAGAATAAAAAAAGAAGGCAGCAAACAAATTAACAGCCTAATTATAATTGAATTGTTTAGAACAACTATATTTACGACAAAATGTGGAACAAATAATTTAAAGAACACAAATAAAAAATATTAGAGCAAAGCCACAAACTGTCTTTAAGACGACGAATGAGTCTTGACCTGAAACAACAAATCAAAAACATCAGACTAATTTTTCTAACAGAATAAAAAACAACTTCTGCATTATATAAAAACGAAAAAATAAAAATAATATGTATTTATTTATTTGTATAGCCTACCCGATATAAAAATAAAATACCCGTTTTTATATATATATATATATATATATATATATATATATATATATATATATATATATATATATATATATATATATATATATATATATATATATATATATATATATATAGCCTAACGGATAGCAAACAGAAACACTACAAAAAGGAAATTAAGCATTCTTATCTAAGCTTTCAATTCGATTTTATTTTTTTCATATTATGTGAGAGGAACACCAGCTTGTCCACATTGCTGGGAAGAAGGGAGCTTCTCGACGTGTTCACAATGAAGCCGGCCTTTGAAAAGATGCGCTCTGATGGAGTGGATGTGGAAGGGATACAGTGTAGGCGTTAGGCGTTGATCTCTCGTTGCTGATGTCACACACTGACTGCGCAGCCCTTGATTGCGTAATTTCACGTGATTTTTTTTTTTGCAACTAACCGACTAATGAAAATGTATTCGACCAAGCCCTCTTCATATCGACTAAAGTTTAGTCGACTATTTGGGGGCAGCCCTAGATTTGAGAGACACTAATCCCAATTCTGCATGCTAATTCTTATTAAGATGCGGCCATTGTATTATTTGGCTCTGAACCACAGTAAGTTTGCATTCTTTTGTCAAAGACTTTCATGCTAACCAAATGTCAGATTCACTGCAAAGCACATAGCACAAAGCACCTTAGACTAAGGAAGGAAAGAAAAGGAGGCAAAAGTATGGACGGTGAGAAGAGGACTGTCAGCCTGCATTAGGTTACCCTTTCCACTCCTGGCCGTTAGGGGACAAACCGATGAGATTTTTCAGAGCGCCACTAAATAGTTCCTGACTGATGCTGGCTGAGAGGCCATGTTTGTGAAATGTGCAAGTGACTCAGGGACCGCGGGGGGAACCGGCAGAAACTCCTGGGGACGTTTGCGATTGGATCAACATCTTGTCAGTCAAATCCTTGCGTTTGTTAATGGGATGTCCTTGAGTAGACCGCTAGCGAGTCTGTTGCTGTATATTTGCTGAGTGTAGGCTTGCTGCTGCCAGATCCTATATTAAACTTAAATGTAAGTAAGTAAAAAAGAGAGAGGTGGGTGACAAATAAATATGAAAACGTTCCCTCATCTCACTACTGTACTTACTTTAAGGATCCAGCTAGTTTCTTGAATCTTTAAAGTTTCACTTGACATGTGAAGTCATCTGAACAGCTTATGTAATGAGTTCTTGGAAGAAACTGATTTGGTATTCCATTTCTCTTTTTTTTTTCTTGAGTTCAATGGCAAATTGCTGACTCAGGGATAATTCATGCCAAAAAAAAAAATAATAATTATATATATATATATATATATATATATATATATATATATATATATATATATTTTTTTTTTACCTGATGTATGGATGCCGCAATTATAGATTTTGGTTGTACGATTATAGTCTAAAAAATAATCACTACTTCACGGTTATCACAATTATTATGCATTAATTTGTTTCAAAACACCACTAGTTTAGAAATTTACATGAAAACTCATGTTTTAAAGTGTTTTATTGCTGCTCAGTAATCAAATAATAAAGAACAAAATAATAATAAAAAAAGCATTAGTGCATTTCTCTCTTTGAACTTAAAATAAGTGAAAAATTTTTTTATTTTAAGCATAAGTAATAATTTTACACTGAAAATAAATGACAGAACAATGAATAAATGAATTAAAAAAAGAATAAATAAAAATAGTTTTTGGTTGATGCAAATCTAAGTTATATGTTAGCTAAGTATTTAAATGAACTGTTGTTCCCCTTCGGTTGGGGAACTTCAGTGCCATGAAATGGGAGGATTCGGATCAGAAGCCGCTTGTCTGGAGAGTATTGAACGGGCCAATGAATGAAATTAATTGGCAGCGTAAGCTTGCGCAGGTGTGCGGCATAGGCAATTAGCCCAGCATATAAGCGCACCTGAAGCCAGCAGACGCTATCCTTTTCGCTTCAGATCCTTTCTGAGTGAGTCGATGAGGGTTCCTCTTGCTGTTCAAGCACTTCAGAGCGAACGAGTGTGTCTCCCGGTCCAGAGTGGGTCTTCGCGGTGGCAGACGGTCGAGCTGGGTTTCTCCCTTGCCTGCGGTTCTTTGGGTCCGGTCCTCCAGAGCGGTGCGTATTGTTGCAACTTTCCTAAAAGAGCAACACAGTCGTGCAGCACGTCCTTTTCAGGATGGCGCTCCGACTGTGCGTTTCTGGATGCGGGGGTTTCCTGGCTCCGGATGATGGACACGATCACTGCATTGCATGTTTGGGGGTCCAGCATGTTAATGCGGTGCTCGCGGGCGGTTCATGTCGTCATTGCGATGCCATGACCGTTGCACAGCTAAGATCGCGGCCAACTTTCGCAAGAGAGCGAGCCACCCCAGTTGCCTCCTGTTCTAAAAAAGCAGCGGGCGCTCGGGCAGATCTGAGGGTTTCAGCGGGAGATAATCCGCCGCCCACGGGCTCGCGGACCTCTCGCTCCTCACGGCGCTCCATCCAAGCTTCGGGTAGTGGGAGTGATCCGTCTAACCAGATGGTAGCTCTCACACTCGCTGACACCGGAGATCAGATGTCCTCCGCGGCATCGGAGGGTGGGCTTTCATTGTCCGATGATGATCCAGACCCGCTCGCCCCCTTCGGGCTGGTGAGCGCTGTCACTACGGATCCTGAAACGGACATGTTAGCCGTGCTTTCCCGGGCTGCTTTGGCCGTGGGTTGGAGATGGTTTATCCCCCAGCTCCACAGCTGGACCGACTAGAGGGGCGTTCCCTTCTTCCCGGAGGTGCACAGTAGGCTCACGCGGTCTTGTAAAGCACTTTTTTCTGCTCGTGCTGCGTGTTCCTCCACCCTAACCACTCTTGACGGTGGAACAGCCAGGGGCTATGTGGCGATTCCTCAGGTTGAGTGCGCGATGGCGGTAAATCCGCGCGGCGCCTCTTCTTGGCGGGGTCCGCCTCGTCTCCCATCCAAAGCCTGTAAGTTATCTACCTCCCTCGGAGCTAGAGCTTACATAGCTGCGGGCCAGGCTGCTTCCGCCTTGCATGCGATAGCCACCTACCAGCGCTACCAAGCGCAGGCGCTGGCCGAGCTGCATGAGGGTGGGTCCAACCCAGGCTTACGAGCTTCGCACCGCCGCCGACTTAGCTCTTCGGATTACTGAGTCCGCTGCGTGTGCGTTGGGGAGGACGATGTCCACATTAGTGGTCCAGGAGCGCCACCCCTGGCTGATATGCGCAAAGTCGACAAAGTTCGCTTTCTTGACTTCCCCATATCCCCAGCCAGGTTCGGCGACACTGTCTGTGAATTCACCCAGGAATTCAAGGCGGTGAGAGAGCAGTTGGTGGGTGATGTCTTATCGGCGGTCCGTAGCCCGCTCCGCCCGCCGTGCCATTCATACCTGCTCCTCGCCGAAGGCGCCCGCCTACGAGAGCTGCTCCGCCCCCGCACACGCCTCCGGCAAAGCGAGCGCGTCGGGCACCTCGGAAGCAGGCAGCCCCCCTGCCCAGAACGCCGCTAAGTCCGGCAACGGACCGCGAAGCGCCCCTGGGACAGGCCATCTGGAGAAGAGGGAACTTGCTCTTTCCCCGCTGGAGGGCGGGGCTCCATTTCCAACGGCACTTTTTACTGCCATGAAAATATGAAAGAGCACTTTTCCACTTTCCCGGATGTGACAGCCCGAAATCTGCCAGTCTGGGACGCTATGCTTTCTAGCTTGCAGATTCGGTGCGTTTCGCCAGTGGCTCACGAGCGCTGGGAGGACGGTCTCCTTTCTCCCACCCCTCGAGCCTCCCCTCCGGAGCTCGGGTACGGAGTGAGAGCAAATATCTCACCTCCAGCATTTACGTGGGACCCGCGCGCTTCCCGGATCAGCACACCCACTCCGCGCTGCCCCACTGCTGGTACGTCAGCGATTGTAGCGATGAGTCCATTACCGAGAGCTCTGCCTGCCTGGTTAGCGTGGGCCAGCTCTTCGCGGTGGCTCATACGCACAATCAGACTCGGCTATGCGATTCAGTTCATGAAACGGCCCCCCAAGTCTCGGGTGTGTATTCACCAGGGTCAGCCCCCTGTCCGCCCCTGTCTTGCGAGAGATTGCTGTCCTCCTGGCGAAGGATGCAATCGAGCCGCTCCCTCCAGCCGAGATGGAGTGCGGGTTTTACAGCCCACACTTCATCGTGCCCAAAAAGAGTGGTGGGTCACGGCCAATCTGCGCGTTTTGAACCGCTGCCTGCACAAGCTGCCGTTCAGAATGCTCACGCAGAAGCGCATCCTCCGGTGCGTTCGTCCTCTGGGTTGGTCTGCAGCATTAGACCTGATGGACGCGTATTTCCATGTCTCCACTCTTCCTCGCCACCGTCAGTTTCTGCGGTTTGCGTTTGAAGGTCGAGCTTGGCAATACAAAGCCCTCCCCTTCGGGCTCTCTCTGTCTCCGCGGGTCCTCACCAAGCCCGCGGAGGGTGCCTCAGCGCCCCTTCGGCTCGCGGGCATCTGCATACTCGATTCTTTACGACTGGCTGATTTTTGCCCTCTCTCGGAGCAATTGATTATGCACAGAGACAAAGTGCTCTGGCACTTCCACCTGTGGGGGTTTCAGGTCAACCGAGAAAAGAGCAAACTCGCCCCCGTGCAGAGGATCTCTTCTCTCGGGCTGGAGCTGGACTCGGTCACCATGGCAGCGCGCCTCTCCGGAGAGCGCGCTCAGCTGATGCTGTACTGTCTGAGAGAGCTCGACAGTAAAATAGTGGTCCCACTGAAACTATTTCAGAGGCTCCTGGGGCATATGGCATCCGCAGCCACTTCATGCCGCTCGGATTATTCTATATGAGACCACTACAGCACTGGCTTCACGATCGAGTCCCCAGACGCGCATGGCACGCGTGCGCACACCGAGTCTCTGTTACTGCGCTGTGTCGCCGTGCCCTCAGCCCTTGGAGCGACCCCTCGTTCCTACAGGCCTGGGTGTCTCTAGAACAGGCGTCCAGTCTTGTTGTCGTTTCAGCAGACGCTTCCAACACGGGCTGGGGGGCTGTGCGTTACGGGCATGCGGCTGCGGACCTGTGGAAAGGTACCCAGTTGCATTGGCATATCGCCTGGAGCTGTTGGCAGTGTTCCTCGCTCTCCACCGTTTTTTTCCGGTGCTGGAGCGGCAACACGTGCTGGTCAGGACGGACAGTACGGCGGCGGTGGCGTATATCAGCCGTATAGGGGGTATGCGCTCTCGCCGCATGTCTCAGCTCGCCCGCCGTCTGCTCCTCTGGAGTCATCCGCGGCTGAAATCGCTGCACGCCATTCATATTCAGGCAAGCTCAACCGTGCAGCCGATGCGCCCTCACGGCAGCCTTGCGTCCTGGAGAATGGAGACTCCATCCCGAGTCTGTTCAGCTGATATGGGCGCGATTCGGGGAAGCCCAGATCGATCTGTTGCTTCCCCCGAGATCCCTCATTGCCAGTTGTTCTTTCCTTGACCGAGTGCTCTCGGCACGGATGCACTGGCTTACAGCTGGCCTCGTGGCACGCGCAAATACGCGTCTCCCCCAGTGAGCCTGCTCGCGCAGTTACTGTGCAAGGTCAGGGAGGACGAGGAACAGGTTGCTGGTTGCGCCCCTCTGGCTCAACCGGACCTGGATGTCAGAGCTCTCCCTCGCGATAGCCCTCCCCTGGCAGTCCCTTCGAGAGAGCACCTACTCTCTCAGGGACAGGGCACCACCTGGCACCCTCGCCGATCTTTGGAGATTTTTAGACGCGAGGAAGACTTGGGTAACCTCCGATTGCGGTGGCTAATACCGTCACTCGGGCTAGAGCCCCCTCCCCGAGCGCGCCTATGCCCTGACGTGGAGTCTATTCACTGAATGGTGTGTCTCTCGCTGAGAAGACCCCCGTAATTTGCCAGATCAGCGTTGTGCTTTCTTTACGCCGAGAGAAGTTGGAGAGCAGGCTGTCGCCCTCCACACTCAAGGTTACGTGGCTGCCATCTCCGCTCTCATAACGCGGTGGCTGGCAGCACCGTGGGAACGCATAACCTCATCATCCGGTTCCTCAGGGGCGTTAAGCGAATTAATCCCCGCCTCCTCTCATGCCCTCTTAGGATCTCGCCCTCGCTACACAAGCCGCGTCAGATCCCTTCGATCCTCGACTCAGTATCTTCTGTCCCTGAAGACAGCTCTGCTGGTCGCGTTGATATCGATTAGAGGGTCGGGGACCCGGAGGCATTTTTCGGTCAGTGACTCGTGCCTGTAATTGGGCTGGCTTTCTCTCACGTCCTGAGACCCCGCCCGCGATATGTGCCCAAGGTTCCTACCACTCCGTTTTAATACGAGGTAGTGAGCCTGCAAGCGCTGCCCTCGGAGGAGGCAGACCCAGCCCTTCTTTATTGTCCAGTTCGCGTTTTGCGTATTATCCGGACCGCACTCAGAGTTTAGATCATCTGAGCAGCTCTTCGTCTGTTATAGCGGTCGGCAGCAGGGAAGTGCCGTACCGAAATAAGTTCCCACTAGATTGTGGATGCCTTTCTTTCACAATCAGAGCCGAGATGAGCCGCGTCCCCCGAGAGCGCGTGCGCACACCACTCGGAGCTTCGCATCCTCTCGAGCGCGCGTACGCGGCGCCCCTCTAACAGACATCTGTAGAGCTGCGGGCTGGGTGACACCCAACACATTTGCAAGGTTTTACAATCTGCGAGTGGAGCCGGTTTCCTCAAGGGTATTAGGTAACCCTTGGTGATTGAGGAAACAATTCGGTAGGGTGTTGAAACACGCTTGCTGCGCCATTTTCCCTAACACGGAGATAGGTGCGCCTTTTTATCTGTCAGTTAAGTTCCCCATCAGGTGAGCCCTGCAGATTCCTCCGTGGCCCCCAGCACTGACTCAGCGGAGGAGTCACTTGCTGGCCCACTACGTTGTAGGTCTGCCCGCTGGTCAGCCCGCGTTTTGGGTAAAGGTGCCTGCTATGCGTGATCCCCACTAGGCGATCCCATATGCTTATTCCGCCACGGTTAAGTCCCCCCCCCCTGGGCGGACCCGTGTCTTCCCTCCCCGCTAACCACTCTTTTGCTATGCGTACTCCCCCTTTTAGGGCTAGTCCATATGTAAATTCTGCCATCTATCCCCCCCTTGGGTAACGGATGGCCTCCGCAGCGTCCTCCCTATCGGGATTGCACGCTTCCCAACGTACTGTCGTATTTCCTAGAATTATCTAGATGCTCACGACTTCCCAAAAAATATATCTAAATCCGTAAACTTCTGTTGAAGTAGGATAAATTAGGGCCAGGGACACGTTGGAGGACCGCGCCCCCCATGATGTGGGTGCGTCACGCTTGCTTGACTATCTCCTCATCGGGGGTGTTGGTAAGGTGCAGTCATTATGGCGCTTTCCATACTTCTCCCATTTCATGGCATTGAAGTTCCCCAACCGAAGGGGAACGTTCGAGGTTACAGAAGTAACCCTTCGTTCCCCGAGGAGGGGAACGGAAGTGCCATACTCCGTCGCCATAATGACTGTCCCTTAGCTGTTTGAAAGGATCTTCAGCTTAAAAGGATAGCGTCTGCTGGCTTCAGGTGCGCTTATATGCTGGGCTAATTGCCTATGCCGCACACCTGCGCAAGCTTACGCTGCCAATTAATTTCATTCATTGGCCCGTTCAATACTCTCCAGACAAGCGGCTTCTGATCCGAATCCTCCCATTTCATGGCACTTCCGTTCCCCTCCTCGGGGAACGAAGGGTTACTTCTGTAACCTCGAACGTTATCATCTGTGTACTTACATGTACATTTTAATAATTTGTAATAATTAGCTTAATACATTTTTTGTTTAAAATTGCACTGAAAGGCAAACACAACTCTCACTGCAAGAGCGTGAGATGTTTTCAACTGTCTGTGACTGGAAGGCGTGAGCCCGTCATGCACTTGTGCGTGTTGCTCCCTACATGTGTGCACAAGCCGCGCTCCTCCATTGGAAATAAAGAACTTGGGTATGGAAAAGATGTGGATGTGGACAGCCCGCTACTGCTAGCTGACTCAGCCATAGGTAATCCAATGTAAAATGTAATTTTAGTGAAAACTTGTGCGTAAACTTTATATCAAAACTGTATGATAAGAGTTTGCACAATTAAATTTCCAATTAATAATGACTGATTTATCAATTTAAGTGAAAATAAAAAATAAATGTAACATTGTGAAGAATTACTGATGTAGTACCATTATTTATATATATATATATATATATATATATATATATATATATATATATATATATATATATATATATATATATATATATACATTTATATTTTTATATAAATTATTATATTTATAATATATTATATTTTTATATATATATAGACTTTACACTCTTCTAAAGTAGCACTCTTTATTTATTATTTTGGTTCAGTTTAAGATTAGGTATATCACTTAAAGCTAGAAAAGGTCATTTGTTCTGGCTAGGTTAAATCAAGAGTGGGCTGTGATGGATTAGGGCCCCATATCATTTCATTCCAGCTCCCTTAAGCTTTAAATTTCAGAGTGCTTTTCTTTCTATGGTAGTTCTGCCTGACTGGTTGAAGTGCGATTATTGATAGGTCTCATGTGTGCACTGATGTGGCTCAGGCTTTAATCAGCCTTATCGATCCGACCACACAGGCAAACATTAGAGAGTGCATGCTTTAGTAAGGCATTTCAGAAAAGACCACAGAAATGTTATGAAATTATTGAATTATGTAACAGCTTGTGGATTGGAAGAGATCTCCAGAAGTAATCGCTAATAGTTTCTCTGTATGATTGCTTTCTTTCACCCTATTTTCTAAAACCATGCTGTACAGTACAGTAAATCTTTTTCTAAAACAATTTATTTGCAAATGTTTAATTTTTTCTCATTGTAGCCTCAAAATGCTTAATTAATACTGAAAATGACAGACACTTTGGTCTCTCTGATGACATACAATACATGACTTCTCTGATGATTGAATTGAAGCGAACTGCTCCATTAATGGAGCTTAATGGACACACAGCACACTGTAAACAATTATATGATCAATTAGTCTTGAGAGCATATGTTTTTAGTTCATTGTAACTTATTAAACTAAGTTAATCATGTTCTAACTTAATTTTATAAGTTACACATAAGATAATATAAGTTCAGTGGACGAATAAGATTAATTTAATTCAGCTTAAAAATTTAAGGAAACCAGGATTTTTTTTTACAGTTCACTAGCATAAACAGAGTAAAGTAAAAGTCATGGCAGTTTATTGATTCAACTAAAAAGTAAAAAAAACAAAAAAACAGTGTGGGTCTGCAAACTTGTAAAAGTCTGCTTAATTGGGATTTGAAAGTGAAAGCAAGCCATTCAGTAAGTTTCTGTGATGTGTTAAGTGTTGCTACCGTGTTGTTGTGGACTGCTCAATTGAATAATTTACTCTAATAAAACTAGGCTTAGCCTACTAAAATGAATGTGTCAAAATGAAGGACAGCCTTCTGATTTTGCTATTACTACAAAAAATGATGGCACATTTCTTGTTAGCACAACCACTTAAAGGTCTTGATGCAGATCAAAGTTCATTGCATTTTATGGACGAGCACAAGCATTTTTTAAAGTCTTAAATGTTTTTGTGTTTGGGCATCTTGCTTTGGAACAACACCAGGGTGATGAAATAATAACTCATTAATGCACCTGCAAACTCACTTTTGATGGCACCTGTTATATTTCCAGATTCAGTAAACAACCAATCCATAGAACCAGCTAGATGTGAAACATAGAACTATAGAACCAGATGTAAATCACAGTGCTGAGGAAAACATATTTCACTATTGGTTTACTTTGTTGGTGACTTTGGTTTAGTTTAAGAGGACATTTCAAAGTCCTCTATTTTAATCAACACTGCTAAAAAGTTAACATCAGCCAGAAAAGCCCTCGTTTAAACTAAACACAAAAAGTTTGGTTTTAGTTTTGAAACAGGGCACCGTCTCCTATCTCCTGGAGCTACGGAGCGAGCCATATTGCTATGATTTGTGTGGGCCGTGCTGTGACGCTGTGCTGGTTCAGGTTTCTTCCTCCACAGGCTCTGGCTCTGGGCTTATTGGCTGACCTTGATAAACCAATGCAGAAGTGGCTGGTGCAGCAGAAATATACCCCCTCCTTCCAGCTCCTGGCATTGGCATTCATTCAGAACCAGGACTGATGCTGTAAACAGCTAAAATAAACAAAAGGAGGATGCTAAATTAATCGCTGTAAGCAGCAAACAAAATGACATTGCTCAGGGTTAGATTTCAAGCAAGAGAAGATCCCAAAGAACATGAATTTAAATAAATTTTTGTAAATATCCTGGCCTTGCACAATGGAAAAAAGGAAGCTGTCTGACGTTCCTAAAAAGCAGACTATAGGTTTTAAAGAAATGTGTTAGCCAACATATTCGAGTGTAAAACTGCTTTATCTCTGTTTCTTTTGTGTAAAGTTCATAAAGTTATGCCAGATAGTATTGGCACAATTGTCACTCAAAGTTGTGTACTGTAGATAATTTGAGAGTATATGCTCTCTTGTGGTCAGTGGTGAATGATAACAACATTTTTTTTATATTGCATGCTTCAAGTATCTGTCCTTCATCAGAGCTATTGTATTTTGGCAAGCTTTTACGCCACTACATTCTAAACTACTCAACTACATAAAAAAACGATTACATAAAAACATACTCCTCATTATTTGAACTGAAGGAGCTGATTCTTAACAGTTACCCTGGTAAATCAGCTTACAAATTCTCACTGGACTGTTTATCTGTCAACTGGATTTTTTTTCACCTAAGTGAAACGATCCGGTCAAAGCGAGTCTCCAGTTAAAGATTCACTGGATTTAAAAGTCTGACTCAAAAGGAGTCCTTTAAGCTTGAGTGCTTGTAAACTTTCTTTTAGCTGTAGATGTAAAATTAGTATATTTGCATTTTGTCTCATGTTTTTGTATTGCATGTTCATATAGTTCAGTACATAGTTTGTTTTTGTACACTGGGCAATATGATATACTTTATTTAAATTTTTCTCTTGAATTATCATTAGTAGTATAAGAAATAGTGGTAGTAGTAAAAAATTTGATAATCAGAACATATAAAATAATATATTCTATATAATTGTATATTAAATATTTATTTAATTATTTTTTTTATAGTGATAAAGTAAAAAAAAAAAATTGGCAATATGTACTTTTACTCAAATATTTGGTTTGTGTCGATCATCCATCACTGCCGATGGTCTCTTGAAGTTGTGGAGAATGGGAAATGCTATACATTTTATTTCTATGTGATACTAATTTAAAAAAAAAAAATTGACATGTTCTCATATATCAGCTTCAAATTATTTACAAACCACATCTAATCGTTTAATTGTATAAATCAATATAAAGAGACAAACATTGACATTTGTAAAGCCTTTATCATCACCAAGAAAACTAGACTGATAACTAAACTGTAGTAATGATCTAATTATAAATATACAGTTTTATAAATATGCACACTTCAAAATCAGTTCTTATAAATTACATTGAGATTTATAACTTTCATCCATCTCTACATGAAGACAATGACCATGTGTATTGGTGGTTTCATCTCGTTGGTTAATGTGGTGGTATTAAGATTTTTCTCATGTTACTGTACATGTTATTCCAATGTCACCTACACTATAGTATAAGTAAAAATGTAGCTAAAACTAATAAAATAATCATAAAATAAATAAATGAATGAATAAAATTTTTTATTAAGAGAAATTAGTTTTCTCCAGGGAATGTTTGTACAAATATGCAACTGATGACTGACAGATAAAATTATGACAGTTTTCAGTTTAGTCTGAACTATTCCTTTAAGAATTGAGATCAAATTGTGTAGAGGTAATATTCGTATGATGCTCTACTCTTTTTTTTTTTTTTTCATCTCATGTTAGACTGTTTGTATTTATTTATTTGTTTATTTTTGCCGTCAGCTACAGTGTCTTGATGCCATGGCAACAATGAGACCTTTGAAATGGCACCCAGGAGTCTTTCTTTCCCTCCAGTAGATCATCTGTAAAACCATCTCTCCATTTAATTCTCAGACCCTCATTTATCCATTGATTTAAATTGACTAAGTGTGCAAATGCTAGAATTCTAATGGACTCCCATCTCACACACACACACACACATACACACTAGACATTTGCAAATGACATAATCGCAGTACAATCTTGAGCATATGTCAATCTCTATTTTTGTCTCTGCTCCACTCTTTTGCGTTTTTGAAAGAGAAACTAAGCTCTCCAGAGAGAATTTCCACTGGAACAGCTGAAAATCCATTTTCTCCATCACCATGGAAACACTGTCAGATTCTGACGACCCCCTTGTTAAGGCGAAGGCGCTATTCCTGCCTGTATACATGAGGTAATGCTCACCTCACTTCTTGCTTTGCTGCTTTTGTGCATGGATGTATTTGGGAGAATTAAATTAATTTCATTACATTATCCACAAATAAAATATCACACTAGTTGCCATTTTTTATTTATTTTACTTTATATAATACATTGATGTACTCTAACAGTCAAAAGTTTAGGGTCGTTTTTTTTTTTTTACTTATTTATTAAATATTTATTACTTATTGTATGTATTTTCAAATCAAGTTATCAGTTGAGTCATTTTATTACCATTTCCATTAATAATAATAATAATAATGATAATAATAATAATAACAACAGTAATAATTAATATTATAGTGATTTCTGAAGGAATAAATTATTAAATTAAATTATAAACTACGTTTGAACAGTTGTTTATTTTATAGTGCAATAACATTTTACGATCTGTACTGTATTTTTATTAAATAAATGCAGCCTTGGTGAGCTGGAGAAGCTTTTATTTTAAACATTTAAAAATCGTACTGACCCCAAACTTTTCACTGGTAGTGTATATCATTTTTTTTTTACCTACTTGGCTCCAAGTTTGCCTGTTATCTTATTAATATTATAGTATTAAGCAAATCTTAGGTCAGAGGATGCAATACTGCTCCATAACGTCCTGATATTTGTGATTTACTGGATATTTTTTTTTTCATTTGATTGTTCACGTTTACAAAAAATAATTGTTGCATTATTTATTATTTTTATTTACATTTGATTAATATACTTGGATTTTCCAGGCCTATACAAATTACATTTTTTAAAGCCTTGACTCTTTTAATTCTAAATAATCTATTCTTATAATATGGGTGTCACAGTGGGTAGCACAGTCGCCTCCGCTTTCAGATTTTACCACATTCTCACCCTGTTATTCACTTGTTTATTTTATGTTTTGTCCCCTGTTTTTGTCTTACCTGCTTTCTGAAACCATTCTTTGCTGGACTCGCTCACTCACGTTGTGGTCAACTCCACTCTGCATCTCAAGTCTGCCTACGTACATGTTAAGCTACTGGACAAACTAGTGACAGTGGAAAGCTGTCCATATGGAAGTAAGTGGTCAGCTGGTAAGCAAGAATAGGAACAGCGTCATGCCGCCTCATAGTGTTTGTTTTAAAGACTAAATGCAGCCATACATACTTCTGGCTACATAATTTATGATCTCCAGAAATCTATATAGGGCTGTGTTTTCAGAATGAGCCTATGTTAGATAATTCTATAATTCCAGAAAGTGCTTTCTAACACCTATTTTTTTCCGAATAATGTGCCCCTGTGGACACTTTGTTAGAATTAGAACACCAGCCTCATGGATGCAGTAAGGGATTCGCTGTCACCCAGGGGCTAAAAGAAGTAAACAGGGGTTGAGGTCTTGGGCTAAGAGCTCAGTACAAGTTGAGCCACGAGGCAGGGCCAGAGAAGTGATTTATGTCAGTTGTCCAGAGGGCAGGGAAAAAGGCAGAGGACAGATGAAGCAGGTGAGGGGGAAGTGCCAGACAGCAAGGGCAGAGTGCTGTGGCATTTGAGAGCGGGCAGAGACAGAAGGGCAGTGAGGCATGAGGCCGCAGCACACAGCAGTCCCTCTCTGCTCCTCACTCTTTCAGCCGCTCTGCTGTCACCTCTTCTTTTTAGTCATTAGAGCCTCACATTGAGAAAAGTGCTGACGGCTCCTGGAGTCTTACAGCTCTGGAAGAAACTCAAACATATGATCTCCTGAACTTTCGGAATCATGCTGAGCTCTAGCCTGCATTCCCAAAACAATCAATTCAACCGCCACTAGTAGCTGTTTCATACAGATACAGAGAAGGTAAACAATAGAAATCCAAAATACAATGAATACAATGTGTGATGGCTGAACGGTGGTGCAGTGGGTAGCACAATCTCCCCACAGCAAGAAGGCCGCTGGTTCGAGCCTCGGCTGGATCAGTTGGCGTTTCTGTGTGGAGTTTGCATGTCCCCCCCGTGTTCACGTGGGTTTTCTCTGGGTGCTCCGGTTTTCCCCACAAGCCCAAAGACTTGAATTGGGTAAGCTAAATTGTCCATATGGTATGAGAGTGTATGAATGTTTCCCAGTGATGGGATGCAGCTGGAAGGCCATCCGCTGCATAAAACATGCTGGATAAGTTGGCAGTTCTTTCCACTGTGGTGACCCCAGATTAATAAATGGACTAAGTTGAAAAGAAAATGAATGAATGAATGAAAACAATGTGCGATTGTAAGCAAATTATTATATATAATTAATTCATTAATTAATTTTCCTTCAACTTAGTACCTTATTTAGCAATAGTTGGTGGTTGATTCCACTGTGGTGACCCCTGATAAATAAGGGACTAAGCTGAAGGAAAATTAACGAAATGAAAAATATTTTGATCAATAGTTCTCAACTGGGGGTGACAATGGGCCTAAAGCCTGAAGAATACTTCACATATGCGCACACAAGGGTCAGTGAACAGAGCACATTTTGTGAATTTTGTCATCAGAATTACAAGTCTAAACCCCACTGGATTTTTTTAAACCGTGTAAACTTGAATATGCAGATTGCATATGGGCATTTTGATTTTTGTTTGCTGCAATTAGTTTATCCATAAGATGGCAACAGTTCCTTGAGGGTGTCGATTCACAATATAGTAAGAAGATAAAAAGTTAAACAGAACTGACATCGGATTTTACAATGTCAAATGATGGTACTCTCATTTGTGCTCTTCATTAAAGAATACAGATGTTTATGTGGGTTGTAACTCATAATGCATAGATGGACATTTGTAGGCCAGGATGTGTGTTAAATGCTTTTGTATGCAAACAATTCGAATGAAGTATAGTTTTAAATGCTGTGAATGCGACTATGTGCCTACAATGGAATACAGATCAAAAAACAAAATATAATTTGGGCTTAAGCAAACGTTCAAGGGGGCCTTCAGTTGACTTTCTGCAAAAATCCAAAAATGGAAATTCCTTGTTTTAATTCATACCCTTTAGCAACACTTTTTTTTTTGTCAACATTAATGTATGGGGTGGCGTGGAGGCCCAGTGGTTAGCACTGTTGCTTCACAGCAACCGGTGACCCCCACAGTCCAAAGACATGCGCTATAGGTAAGTTAAATTAACTAAATTGACCGTAGTGTATGACTGTTTGTAAATGTGAGTGTATGGGTGTTTCCTAGTCCTGGGTTGCGGTTGAGAGGGGATCCACTGTATAAAACATATGCCGGAATAGTTGGCAATTCATTCCACTGTGGCCACGTCTGATGAATTGAAGTCGACGGAAAATGAATGAATGAATGAACATTAATGTATCAGTACAGTAATGTATCATTTATTACATTTAATGTATTAGTATGAACAATGTATTTCATAGCATTTTTAAACTACTAATAATATTAAAAAACACTGCAATTGCTCAAGATATTGCTCCATTTATCAACATGTACATAATTGAGAAGCGACAAATATTGTTTCATATATCATTGCTATTTATTTCAATCATTTATTTAAATAGAGAAAAACAACAACATGGTTCCTTTGTTCTTTTGTTTGTTTCTAAAAATACTAAATCTGGTGTATTCTTTTCTTCATTTCCCCATTTGAAATTAATTAATAACAAAGGGAGCTGGGATGTGTTTGTCCTTGTGCTAAATCATTCTCTCAGTTTGTTATGCGTGGCCAGCTGCATGTGTATCTTTTGTAGACAGCACTGTAAGTAGATATTTAAATCTTTTTTTCTTAGCAATAATCATTTAGTTTTACATGATGTATATACTCCTATTTCTATCTCAATAGTAAATTCCGATGCCAGCAGTTTGCTCAGCCTACTCTTAGGGCATGAAAAGGGCCCTGACTAGATATAGGTGTTCTCAACCTCATCTTACCCCACCATAAACCCTTCCAACCCAAGGCCTCTGGAGATACTGGATCATGCACAGGAAACCATAGTGTCAGAGTTGAAATGAGGTTAAAGGAAGGAGAACAGGAAGTAAATGGTGTTCTCAAATGAAAGCATGTTTGCATATTAAATTACTTTGTGCATATTTTATATCACAAGTGAGTCAGCTGCCAAAGTAGCATGCTCATTTCTGTCATGAAAGAAAGGCATCTTAGTGGAAAGTATCCTGCATTAATATACAGCGCAGAGATCAGCCTAACTTGCCAGGTAACTTGACATTGATTTTGCAAAATGGTGAGTTTTTTTTCTGACTGAAATAAGGTCAAATAAGGTCAGACAAGGCAAAAGCTATGATACTTTCTGCCAGTGCAAGAGAAGTTGGTTGTTCCGAATGTGTCTTTTCTATAAAATTGCATTTAATTTAATTTTATGAAATTTATTTTTATGCCCCCAAAGTCTGGACGTTAGTGAAACACATAATGGAGGAAAAGAAAGGAAAATTCAACGATCTGTCAGTTCAACACTGCGACTGAATTTATCATCAGTTTAGATCTGAACTGGGTAAAATCTATTTCACCATACAATATTTCAAAAGCCATGCAGTGATTAAAGGGTTAATTCTCTCAAAAATAAAAATAAATTGTCAACTACTTTCCCTCATTTTGTTCCAAACCCCCAAAGCCCTTCGTTTTTCTTCAGGACACAAATGACAATATTTTAGGTCAAATGTGAAAGCTCCCTCATTCTTCATAAATAGCAAGGTTCAAGACTCTTTCTTACACTTAAAAACATGGCTTTTGCTGCTTGTTTAAACTACTTATTCTTAAAACTAAATTCTTAAGTTTTTTTGGGGACAAATTAATTTTTATGTTAAATCCACTTAAATTTGTAAAATGAATACGTTAACCTAATAAATTTGTGTTGGGACAACATGAAGGAATTGTGTGGAACCCTCCATTTTTTTACTATATTGTACAAAAAGTTATTTTAAAAACTTGTCAAAACAGATGTTATGTCCTCAGTGGTTTAATCAGAAAATTAGCAAGCTACAAGAAGAAAACAACAACTTCATTCAACAGTTTCTTGCTCTCAGTGTCAGTATAGGGTGCACATTCATGTGTTTTACTTGGTCTTGCCTCTAACATGTATACTATATCTGTTGCATTCAAGTCATTTAAGGTAAATCATATTTAGTTGAGTTGTGTGCACATGAACATCACAACAAAGTCATTATTCCAATATGGAAACTCAAAATGTTCTTTCACCTCCAAGTTTGCAAGTTAGGGGACTTTCAGTGTGAATTGTGGTGAAATCACTGATACACAACAGAGAATTATACATTTCACTCAGTAAAGTACTAGTACTGAGTTAGACCCGGTTTTGCTATTAGAACTGCCTTAATTTTTCATGGCATAGATTCAACAAGGTACTGGAAATATTGCTCAGAGATTTTTGCACATATTGGACATGGTTAGCAGCAATAATCAGGTAGGCTGCTGTGTTGACACAATGCTCAATTGGTACTAATGGGCCTAAAGTGACCCTACCATTCGAATGTCATAGCAAAAATCAAGACTCGCAGCAAAAATCAGACCAGGCAACGTTTTTTCAAACTTCTATTGTCCAATTTTGGTGAGCCTGTGCGTGTTGTAGCCTCAGTTTCCTCTTCTTAGCTAACATGAGATGCTCTTCAGCTTATTTAAGATACTGTTGCCTTTCTATCAGCTCAAACCAGTCTAGACATTCTTCTCTGACCTCTGGCATAAACAAGGCATTTGCACCCACAGAACTGCCGCTCACTGGATATTTTCTCTTTTTCTGACAATTCTCTGTACACCCTAGACTTGGTTGCGTGTGAAAATCCCAGTAGATCAGCAGTTTCTGAAACACTCAGACCAGCCCATCTGGCACCAACAACCATGACAAGTTTAAAGTCACTTCAATCACCTTTCTTCCCCATTCTGATAAAGTGAGTGTATGTCTTATTATAGGTATACATCACTGCACAGTGTTCTTGAACACGCACCCTATACTGACTCTATATATATAAATATAATAAATATAATAAATAAATATATATATAAAGTTGGAAATTTTCTGGTACCTTTCCTGACTTTTGAACAAGTCAGGAACCTTGCTGTTTATGAAAGATAAGAGAGCTCTCAAGACTTCACCTAAAATATCATAATTTGTGTTCCAAAACAAATGAAGGGGTTTAAACAACAAGAGGACAACAATTAATAACGCAATACATTTATTGGGGTGAGCTAACCCCTTAAACAATGTTGTTCATGTGGACGGAGAACCACACAGGTTGAATTTATTTGGGTCTCCATGCATATGTGTATGTGTGAATTGTTCATGCATGTTAGTAATAATTATCTCAGTTCGCTGTGTTCATGTGTTGAGGGAGCGCATGGTGGTGATGGTGATAACCAAGCGTCATGTTGTCTTGGCGATTATGAGGGGGATGTTATGTGAGTGTAGAGTTACAGTTGTTCTCTACTGCAGTAACAAGTCGGACAACAAGCAGCTGGTGGACGGCACATTCTGTCTCTAATGCTCGACTTCACCCAAATCTCCCTAGTAAGGGCATCTGTTTGTTTGTTTGTTTGTTTGATTTGCTCTCCCCGTGCAGCAGCAGTCATCCCCTCATTAGTCTCTGTGTGCACTCGTATCATTGGCCGTCTCCGTTAGATTTCCATCCGTGATTGAATAGAATGGTCTGTTGTCCAGGCCGTTCAGAATTAATCTCGCTGCAGTGGGTCATGTGATTTATTGTGTCCGCAGGCCAGTTGAGAGTCTAACTTGCGGCCAGAGATAATCAACACATTTCCCCTGGGGGAATTCCTCATCTTTAACCCATATGGTGCTTCTCAAAGCAGGGACAAACTATGACAAGCAGTTTTTAAAAGGTGTTTTTAATTGATGCGTGTCCTCGGCTCAGCGTGCCAGTCGCCATCTCCTCAGTTAAACACCTCACTGTCACCTGTGACTGAAAGGTGTGAGGTTTTAATAGGAAAACCTGCTGTGGCAATGTCTGCTGTTGTGTGAGTTCACCAAGCACCTCTTCTGACCTTGGGCTACTTCTGCTGCCCAAACACTTACTCTCTGGTGAGAGACCAGCATGGCACGCATTAATCAAGCAAGGGTTTTTTAATGCTTAAAGTCAAACCATGTGCTATTTTACTATTTTATCAGTTAACATCATTGCGGAATATGTTATATTCAAAACTGCAGTGTACTAAAGATGGCTTCAAAGATTTTCTGCAGTCACTAACACTTAAACCATACCTGCCAACACTCCCGTTTTTCCCAGGAGCCTCCCGTATTTAAGACCCGTCTCCCACCACCCTCCCGTTTTGTTATTTCTCCTGAAAAACTCCTGTATTTTACCCCTTCCCCGGTCCTCAGCTTTTTGGTACAGTCTGTAACAACATTGGTAGGCCGACTGCATTATTTCTTCAAATCCAATCGCATTGGCTGCCCGGTCCATAGTACAGTTACTAACCCAGTTCTCAGCTGTGTTATTCAAACAAACAAATTTTGTAAACAAATATTGGCAGGTATGATTTAAACGGTTCTGTCAACTTCCAAGATGAGGTTTGTTCTGAGTTTACATCTAATATTGAGAGCTCACTGTAATGTTTTAGTTACTTTACTTAAAAAAGCAAGTAAACCTGTTGCCTTAAAAAACAATAAGTTGACTTTAGTTAAGAAGTAAATAAACTTGTTTAACTTGGAATTTTTAAGTTGATTTAATTTTCAAATAGTTTGTTTACTCAAAGTGGGTAAACCTGTCACTTTAAATCATGAGTGTCAAATTCAATTCTTGGAGGTTTGCAGCCGTACAGAGTTTAGTTTCAGCTAACAAATAATAACTTGACTTTTATTTGATCATTTGGAAAAGTATCAGAAGGTTTATCTGTTGAACTTCATCCCAATCATCACAAATATTGCAGAAGACCCACTGGAACCTACATGGACCCAAGATTCTCACAGAAATCAGTCAAGTTTGGTAAAGGAAAAATTATGGTTTGGGGTTACATTTCAGTATGGGGGCATGCAAGAGATGGCAACATTAACAGCCTGAGGTATCAAGCCATTTGTGCTGCCCATTACATTACAAACAACAGGAGAGGGCAAATTCTTCAGTTGAGTTTGAAGAATCTCTGCAATGACTCATGTGAGTCATTGCAGGGATGTATGGATGCAGTCCTTCAAGCTCATGGGAGTCATTCACAATATTAATTCTTTTTCCACTGCACCATGACTTTATATTCTATACTGGACATTATTTCTGTTAAGTGACAAGACTTTTGTTTAAGCAAAGTCAGACCTTACTGTCCTAATGACTACATTAAAAGGCATGATCATATTGTATTTTGGCCTTTGACTTTCATATAAGCCACTTCTGATACCAAATGATCAATTAGAAGACAAGTTATTACTGGTTGTTTCTTAAACTTGGATAGGCTACAAGACTTTTTTCAGGTAGTGTAAAGTGTATTAACATTAATAAACATGGAGAATTACAGAGCTTGTGCAAACATTTAGGTCACTCTTTTCAGGTGCTGCTTTTACTAATATATTTAATAAGGAGAAAAATGGAAAAAGATATAAAAAAAAAAGTTGACAATCTAAACTGTAGGTAACTCTTAATTAATTGATTTTTTTCACAGGACATGTTTATATAAGGTGACGCGGTGGCGCAGTGAGTAGTGCTGTCACCTCACAGCAAGAAGGCAAGAAGGTCGCTGGTTCCAGCCTCGGTTGGGTCAGTTGCCATTTCTGTGTGGAGTTTGCATTTTCTCCCCGTGTTGGTGTGGGTTTCCTCCGGGTGCTCAAGTTTTCCCCACAAGTCCAAAGACATGCACCACAGGTGAATTGGGTAAGATAAAATTGTCCGTAGTGCATGTGTGAGATTGAGTGTGTATAGATGTTTCCCACTGATGGGTTACAGCTGAAAGCACATCTGCTGCGTAAAACATATGCTGGATAAGGTGGTGGTTCATTTCGCTGTGGCGACCCCTGATTAATAAAGGGACTAAGCCAAAAAGAAAATGAATGAATAAATATTTATCTAAAAGCTCAGATGGATTATGTAAAATTCATCTAATGGGAAGATGCTGTTCCCCTCATGCATTAGACATTTAGCCAACAGTCTGTAGGGGTGTTGTTTGAAGCCGAGACTATGAAGCAGGTTATCAGAGTTGGTGTGACAGAATAGAGGCGGGATGCTAATTTGCATATTCATAAATCCATTTATATTTAAGGTTTGGTTGTAGAGTTCTATTCAAGTCATTTTAAAAAAAGAAGAAATAATTTCACTGGGGGAAAAAGATTTTAACATGTCATTTTGGTTGAACTTTAGTTGAATTTAAAGTGATAAAAATAGTGACTACAGGGGGACTACTTTAAAACAAATTTGTAAATGAGAAAGGAACACTAAAAATGTTGTAAGCTAGATGTGAAAATGCCACTTAGATTGTATGACCTTTTCTTAAATGACATTATAAAGTATAAGTAGTTCTTCCGTGAGTCTCGTACACTTTTACTAAGGATGATAATTGGCTGGGACACAAGTGTCAGCTCCGTGCTGGAATTTATTAAACATATATAAATTATGTATTGCAAAAAGGACAGTGCAACATGAATTATGCAGTGTTTATCACTGTAATTAGAACGGATTAGACAGACTGAACTGAAGATAAGCAAAAAAATGCATTTGCCAAACTTTCTAAATTTAGTAAATGAAATGTGTCCTGCCATGGCTTTTGAACATGCTCTTTTAACTTTCTGTGTGCATTTAGATGCAGAACTATGAATAGAATCAGACAGTCATTATGCATTTCATCATTTTAAAAGTGTCTCAAGGACCTGCCCAGAGTATTGACAGAATAAAAAGGACAGAAAAGTCTATTTTCTTTCTTTTATTGGAGACTGCAGGGCATGCAAGTTGCTGACGCTCTGCTTTCTATCTGACCTTCGTGCTCTCGGATAGATGTTCTAACAGGAGAAACTTGCCTTTTGGTCATGTGACTCCTACATGTGTTTAGTGCACTTAATTTTGTTTAGTTTCGGCTGTCAAATGTCATCAAAGACATTCAAATCATAGTCTATACACTTAGTATCCTCTGTCTTCATGCTGTTTTCTTTCTTTCTAACCTATTTAAGACTTTCTAACCCCTGTTTATACAATAATGACAATAATAATAATAATATTAAAGTTGTATTTAAATTTTTATTTATTAGTTTACTAAACATTATTGTTATTATTATTATTATTATTGTTGTTGTTGTTTTTGTTGTTGCTGTTGTTGTTGTTGACAGCCTATATATTAATAGTTTTATTTTTTTCTATAATAATAATAGCAACAATAATAACAACAACAATAATAATAATTATAATAATAATAAATTATTGTTGTTGTTGACAAAAGCATATATATTTTAGTAGTTTTATTTTTCTATAATAATAACAATAATAATAATAATAATAATAATAATAATAATAATAATAATAATAATAATAATAACAACAACAATATTATTAATGATAAATAAAATAATAATTGCTGTGGTCGTTGTTGACAAAAGCATATATATTTTAGTTCTATGTTTCTATGATAATAATAATAACAATAATAATAATAATAATAACAACAACAATATTAGTTATAATAATAAAAGTTGTTTTTGTTGTTGACAAAATCATATATTTTAGTGTTTCTATTTTTATATAAAAATAATTATGATAATGATAATAATAATAATAAGCATAAAAGCATATATATTTTATTTCTATTTTTCTATAATAATAACATCAAAGACAGTTAATATAGATAAAGACAAGTAATAATAATAATAATAATAATAATAATATCAATAATAATAGTAATAAAATAATATCAATAATAATAAGACAATAATAATACAATAACAACATTAATAATAATAATAATTATTAAAATTATTATTATTTTTATTATTATTTGTCTTTATCTACAATTATAATTAAACAGTATGATTTTAATTTAGCATTTTTATTTACATCATTATTTGAGTTAAAAATCATTCATTTTAGTTAGTTTAGTAATTGTTGTCAGTACATTTTTATATCATTGTTACAAGTTACATAGAGACAGAAAAAGTCTGCTGCAGTCTTATATTATTTACATTATTAATATTATTTACATTATTGCATGTTTATATAATTAATGTACCAAAGATGTTACATTACAAAGATTTTATTTCTTTAAGTTGTGTATCTAATAAACTTTACACCTTTCTCAGTATGACTCATGCAATATTGTAGATGCTATATTTAGTATGACTTCATATGATTCATTAGTGAGGCTCAATTCAGCAATGTAGATGTGCGTAATTGCTAGGGGGAAGTGCTCGTATTACTTTCAGCTCTATTAGAAAATAAATGTGTTGCGAGTTGCATCAGATATTACTCCTCTCCTTTTCCTGGATATAAAAGTACTTCAGAAATGTCTTAGGGAATAGCGATAGTCTCAAATGGTCTCTCTTTAGTTACGCATAATCTTCATGTCTCCGTATGTCCTGCTGTTTGACCTCACAGAACTGCATCTCTCTTAGTCATGCTTAACCTAAAAAGGTTAATGGGCTCTCCTGCGGGACACAGACGATGGTATGCTCTCCAACCACTGCCTGCTCGCATTTCATTGCAGTTTATTCCTTATAGCTTGTGGTCTGGTGTTTCCAGACATATTACACTAGAAGAGAGAATTCTCGATTATTGTTTGACACCATATAGCAAAAATAATGAATCTCTCATTTAACACCTGAGTGTGCTTCTTGTAGACGTGACTTGGACATGGGCAATATTTCATTTAAATGTATTTTATATAGGAACATTTAGGAAAATGTATATTTTTACATTTTATATTAGCATAATATTTAATAAATCATTTATTAAAATTATTTTTGTGATATGCATTTTCTCCGACCAAGACATGATCAGATCTAATTTGCAATAATGAAATAATCTTAGAGACTTTATTTTATTAAAATAAAAATAAAAATATTTTAATCTATTACTTTAATAATATTTATTGAACAATAATACATATTAATAATAAATATTTAATAATATTTTAATTGCATATTTTCAAATAATACAAGAAATATCACTTCACTCAATAGGACTTCCACTTTCTGCCTGGATGTAAATAAATTATGGGTTGTATATTGTTAAATCCAGAGCACCTATTGCTGTATATTGTAACAAGTCAATGATAACCCAATTTAAAGGGAATGTAACAAACCTTTTTTTTCCCTAACCTCATATTACTCTTGAGTGCCTATAGAGTAGTACTGCATCCATATTTTTTCTGAAAAATATTAAGTTTTTGAATACTTTTAATAAAGTACTTTTTAACAAATAAATAGTTATAAGCAAAAAGTTTCCAATTATTTATTTATTTATTTATTTATTTATTTATTATTTTTTAATAAATTGATTAATGCCTGAGCATGGAAGTCTAACTTTTTTTAACAGAAGAGTTAAACCATATCACCCTGCTGCCCAAGAATCATTAAGCTAAGCAGGGCTGAGCCTGGTCAGTACCTAGATGGGAGACCACATGGGAAAGCTAGGTTGCTGTTGGAAGTGGTGTTAGTGTGGCTCACAGAGGGCACTCAGCCTGCAGTCTGTGTGAGTCCTAATGCCCCACTATGGTAAAAGGGACACTGTACTGTCAGTGAGTGTTGTCTTTCGAATGAGACATTAAACCGAGGTTCTGACTCTCTGTGGTCATTAAAAAAATGTCATGGCACTTGTCATAAAAAGCAGGGGTGTGTCCCCGATGTCCTGGCTAAATTCTCTTCATCTGCGCTTACCGATCATGGCCTCCCAATCATCCCCATGCACTAAATTAGCTGTATCACTGTCTTTCCACTTCACCAATAGCTGGTTTGTGGTGAGCACACTGCCACCAGTTGTCCTGTGGCTGCTGTTGCATCATCCAAGAGGATGCTGCACACTGGTTGTGGTGTGGAGAGACCCCCCTCATGATTGTGAATTGCTTTGGGTGTATGGCCATGGTAGCCTAACTGTGCATTCACACTGAAGGTGGAGAGAGCGGCAAAGTAGCCGGAAGTCATTCATTTTCAATGGGAGCCGGCTGCGATAAGCAGCAAGGAGTGGCGCGGCATGTCTTTACCGGTGTGGGTGTCGAAGAGAGTTGAAATCAAGTCAACTTTATGGTAATGTGCTATGGCACAGTTTGGTGGCAAGCAATTGGGAGGATTCCACAGAACACAGTCCTGCGAACTTTACTTCCAACCACAGCTGTTCCTAAGGGTTTTAGTATTGTTGTCGCTGGATTTCCAGTTTTACGATGTATTCTTACAGGGACATAAATTTTAAGAAGTTACTGGTGAGTTACTGATGTGCATTAATGTTATAAATGTTTTTATTTTTATTTTATTTAAATGGGAATCTTATGCTAACTATAACAACAGCACAAAACAGCTGCTTCAGAATATTTTAGACATATGAACACATTGGATAAGTGGAGCAAAGCTACACCACACGCAACAACTTGATATTCCATTGTTAAATGAATTTGATAAAAGGCGCACAGCATCTTCACGCTAGACAGCACATGTTTTATGAAAGAATGAAAGTGATTTGCTTATATGCTGAAACGGCTCCTTTAATTACAAAATCAATGTAGCAAATTTTGAAGCTCTCGCCGCCGGTGCTGTGAAAGCAGACAGCATTGTCGCAAGAGCAAATTTTGATGCTCTCGCCTCTGGTGTAAACCCACGGTAATATACATATTGCATATGTTTTTCATGTTAATTTGGAGAAGCAAAAAAGTAATGCTTTTGCACCAAACTTCTTCCAATTGTTGTCAAATTTTGTATATTTTCAAGTGATAGTTGACTCGTAATTTATTTAAATGTATTCTCTTGCCGAAATGAAGTATGTTAATCAATGACATTCGATAAGCGTGTAAATAAACACTTTTGGATGTATTTGTGCTGTATCTCAGGAAGGGTAAACAGAGATTGTAATCCTGCACAAAGCACTGAAACAGAATATTTAAAAGGAGGCTGTCTCTGTAATCACTGTCCTGTGCGGAACGACCAAAAATGGCTTAATTAAGAAATCAAAGGCACTTACAATTGATTCTTTTGTGCGTTCTAGTTAGATAGCAAATGACTAATAACATTCTCTTGTCTAGTGGCAAAGTGCCCTTTCTAATTAAGCCAGTCCTTTAACTCGGTTAAGGCAGCCAATGGTCAGACTAACAACAGCTGTCCTTTAGACCTCTGCGGGATCAGATGAGGGTTACTTAAGCAGATTGAGAACCAAAAGAAGGTCAGCAGGTAGTCATTGTAATGGTTCTTGTTTGGGATCGCAATGATGCTTTTTATAGATTAAAAGAGCACCGCTGGATTTGCTTGAAGAACACTTGGTCTGTATTTAGTGTTCGGGATTAAAAAATTCATTGTGCCTTCTTCTTCTTCTTCACATCTCCCTCTCTCTTCTATTCCTGTCCCCCATCCCCCTCTTCCATTAGGTAAACACCGGTCACACGGCTCAAATCACAGTCAATTTTGATCTCATTTGCATCGAGATGCTTTTGTGAGGTGGACGAAGCGAGCTGTTTTGTAAATCACTCCACATTGTGTTTTGATTCTGTGAAATCTATTTCCGTGCCGTCTGAGAGAGCTCCATGCGCGCTGTCTGTCTCTCTCGCTCTTTGCTTCTCACCCCCACTCTTGCTCTTCCCGAGCATGTGCGCGTCTCTCTCTCTCTCTCTTTTTCCCTCCCTCTTTTTTTCCGCGTATATACATGCACACTTTTCCTCTCCCCTACCTCACACACAAACGCTCAGCCGCTGTCACTTGCCGCTGGCTTCTGTCAGAGTTTCTCTCTGATTGTTTTCAGAGCAGAAAGTGCTTCGTGAAGAGCGCACAGAAACAATGTACCGCTCCTGACCAACACTGAATGGATTAGCCTGCTATTCAGAGCACTAATGAGATTACAGAGTCACAACAGACATGGGTCCTAGCGGCATGGTACCTTTTGTCGCGCTTCTTGAGGAGTGTTTTCCTTGTCAGTCCCTCAGCACTGGAAATGGAGCTCTGAAAGTGACCGAGGTGGACCCGGAGCAGGCGGATGCCAGGGATTAGACGCGCACAAGCTCACCTATGTTGGTTGCGAGGTGGTTGAAGTGGTGGACAATATGAAGTACCAGAAATACATAACAGTGATGCAGATGGCCATGGGAGTGACAGCCTCCAATAAAGACAACTGCATCCCTCCGAAGAGACAGCTGTGGTGAGTGCAAACGGAACACTTTGGGAAGTGAGCGAGCGAGTGTGGAATGGGAGGAGAGTGGAGTGTGACGCGCAGCGAGCTTTTGTCAGACTTTTAAATGCAAAACGAAGGGGAAAACAAGAAATGTAGAGAAAAGAACTGTTGCTTTTTCAGCTTGGGTAGAGCAGTGCTCACTTTTGTTAGTCAAAGTGAGTTTTTGCTCTCTCTTTCTTATGTCAAACTATTTTTTCCCCATTTCTTATTTGTTCTTGTTTGCTTGTGACTTTTATTTTTGTCTCTTTGACAAGCTGCGCTGGTTTGGTACCTTTTGGTACTCATTTTTAGTTTCTGATACTTTTTTTTCACTCTTGTGTAATCAATTTGATAGAACTGGTTTTACAAATGCTTTTATATTAAATTATAAATAATGTTGTGATTCTCAAATATTTAAGATTGAGGCACATTCTCAAAAAATAATGTCATTTTCATTCCTTTGCATTGGGCTTGGTTATTTTTTTAATTTGCATTCTCCAGTGCCTTCACACTGAATGCACTCAGACAGCTTATTAATCACATGGGTGCAGCCACTCAAATCCATTTAACAATTACCTCTCAGTGCATTTGCAACATTCTTCCAAGTGAAAGAACAAGGTTATAGACATCAACTGATTTTGGCCTGTGTTCATTATATTAATGGCATTATTGTGCAATGTCTGAGTAATGGTTGAAGCTGGTCAGTGTTCATAGAAAATCTTGAACTGATTTAATTTTTTTCAGTTTATTTGTTGCAATGTTTTAGCTTTAGTTTATCCTATCAGAACACCTGCTGGCTTCTGAACCAGTAGATTTTTACTAGAGTGTGAATCAGATGTTCATGTTTTGTATCTTATGCTCACCAGCTTTATTTTTATTTAGTATTGTAATGGTGCTAAAATTATATATTTCATCATGGATTTCAGCGAGTGAATGCACTCCATAATATAATGAAATATATGCAATGAGTTTAGAAAACATATAATGTTAGTTTGTGTGTTTTTAAGGTGTATGTCTTGCATTTTAGGTACATTGTCTTGAGCACGAAAACCTTTTATCTTGTCACTTGTGGTCTCCTCAGAAGACTCACAAGGGTGTGCCTTACTGTATGTTGGTACCCCTACCTCTCCCCATCAGCACAGCAGTCACGTGCATTGGTAAAGGGGGTGGGTTTTTCATCAGAATTACATTACATTATTGTCGTGATGGAGGAATCCATTCAACCAGCTAGGTTGTGGTTATTGGCTTTCTGCTGCTTCCTGCTTCTACTGTGCGCACTGTAAAACTGAGCGTGTTGACAGTGGGAGGCAACCGTTGTTTTGCATCCTCCCAGATGTCTCTCTGTTGCCTCCTGCAAGCCATTGTTTTCCCAATTGCTTAATGATGCATGAACTCACTCGGAGCCATCAAGCCCCAAACTGAGGGGGCATTTGATTTGTCAGTTTGGAGTGCAGTGGATTTTAAATGCAACCTTCTGAAAATAGAAGCTTGTTTTTTAATATTACAAGATTATTATAGACACCAAAATCATTTGCATGAAACATCAAGCCACACAAAACTTAAAAGCATGACTTTTCCCTCCAAGGATTAAAATGTTAATTGCCAAATCATAATAAACAGTAAATGTAGTTGTAGACCATTCCATGTTGCAAAGAAACAGTGCTTGTTTTGTGTTTTGACACTCAGTTAAACAGTACAATTGAGCAACTTCTCATTTCATCTTTTTTAATGAGCAAGTGCGCAATAATCAAGTCATGTTTATTTCTATAGTGCTTTTACAATGTAGATTATGTCAAAGCAGCTAGAGGTTCTAGTAGATTGAAACTTTGTCAGTTAGATTTCAGACTTTAAGATCAGTTTAGTTCAGTTAAGTGTGGTTTAAATTTCACAGCTGAAAGTCCGAACAATAAGAGCAAATTCATTGATGCGCAGCTCCACGAGTCCCAAACCAAGCAAGTCAGTGGCGAGAAACAAAACTTCACCTGTTGATGAAAATGAAGGAAAATAACAACCTCAAGAAAAATCAGGCTCAGTTGGGCATGACCATTTCTCCTCTGTCCAAACTTCTTCTGCTGAGCTGCAGTTTAGGCACCAGAGGCTGGAGACCACTGGATGTCCATATTAAGACCAACTGTTGTCCAGTGCTGAGTGAATTCAAGCTATTTTTTCAGAGCTCCCAATATGGTACACTCAATTTTGATGGACCTCTTTAGATATTTTGTTGATTTAATTAACTTTGTCAACCAACTGTCATTTTAGTATTAAGTTAGTTAGCAGTTGGTTGAATAAGTTGACACCTTGCAATGTTATTTATAGTCAGTTGCATATCTTAAATACAGTATGAGCAGATATTAAGCTGGGAATCTACAGTAATAATACTCCAAAAACTGATCGTTTACTGTAAACATGTAATTACAAAGCTACTATCCCTGAGCCTAACCTTAACCCATGTAAGTCCCTTATATAGTCCAGTATTTTCTTATGGTTAGTATACTTTAAGTACACACTTTTAATGTTTAACAAGAACATCTAAGAAATACTGTCAAAATGATGTGTTAACTTACATTGGACTCTTTGAAATCAAGGTTCAAAAAATGTCAGTTGTGCAGTTCTTTTATATAAGGTCCATGTTTATACTTAAAAGGTCTTGGCACTTTGTAACGGTGGATATTTGTACTTAAAATGTACATATTTATGAATTAACTGTACCTTCTGTAAATATACTGCCAGAGTATTTATTATTTCAGAGACCATATGATGGTGTGACATCACAAACCCAGACTGGTACAATTTCAGTCAGACTGTAGTGTTCACATGCCATGTTATTGTAGTCAAGCTGCAGTACAACTTTTGAATTGCATACAAACACACTGAGAGATTCAGAATGACAGTGCTGATCCTGCCACAGACACTGCACTGATTGACACTGATTGCTCTCCACCTCCTCTGTGTTGTCATTGTCTCAGGGACGTGTGGTCAGGGTAAAATAGCTGTTTCTCTCTGTTTGTTTTTGACACGCACATGTTTCTACTCTGCTGTGAGATTGTAATCTCCTTTCAGACGCTTTACGGCACTGTGGGGGACAGATTATACTGGGTTTACTGACTCATGACTGCCTCATCCCTGCCTTCTGGCTTACTCTGCTGCCCGGAGGCCTCCTCATGTGGAGCATCATTTAAGGAGGTTTAAGCCCAAAGTGTACTTCGGTTTTTATGTCATGCCAGGATATGTGTACGGTACTGTACTGTGTAAAGTCATAGGTGTAAATCCTGAGGGGGTCAGGGGAGACAAGTGCTGTGTGTGTTAACTTTTCTCCTCTGATCTCAAGAGTTGAATGAAGAAGTTCCAGAATAATGCTGGAATTGTTGGTTCGAGCTCTGCCTGATCCAATGGCGTTACACTTATAAGTAAGGTGGAAACACTATACTGGACCATTCCTGCACCGCAGAAAAAGAAACAGTGGTGATAGAACAAGAACAACAAACTACTGAAGACAGCAAAATAGATAACAGATATCCATAGGGATGACAGGGAATGAAAAGAAACTCACAACTGTAGTTTAAACAACTACAGAACAGTTCTATCAGTCACCGATATTAGAGGCCATGTGCTCTCCAATACTTTATGTACAAGCTAGTTTTTTTTTAGTTATTTTAAATGGGAGCGCTACATTAAAAAAAAAAAAAAAAAACGTCAGGTGACATCTATTTCATGCTATTCTCAGACTTAAGAATGCCAAGAGTTGAAGAAAGTTAAACTCTTGATATAGTAATCAGTGACATTTTTGTAAACAACTGATCAATTAAAGTGTAGAAGAGGCAGGACATAAGCCACACAAACTACACTGTTGTTACAACTACCATGGCAGGCAGAGCTATGGAAAATCTAGAATAATAAATGGAGAAATTAGTCTTAAAGGCACAGAATATAATTTTTACCGCAAAAGGGTACATGAAGATGACAGTCAGACGTAGAGACTGAGTGATGGACCTTTATTATGACACAAGCCCCTTTCACACATACAGACCTTTCTGGAAAATTGCCGGCAATTTTCCGGAAAGGTTGTATGTGTGAACAGGTCCTTTTTGAAAATACCGGTAAATTCGTTCTGGCTATTTTCCGGAAAGAGAAGTTGTAACATTACCAGCAATTTGCCGGAATGCTGCGCTGTGTGAATGCAGAAGTAAGATTCCCGTAATAAGCGCGTCCATGTCTAGAACGTGCTGACGTGAGACGTCTGCTTTAGCCAATCACAACAGTCAGACGCATTTACGTCCGCGCGGTTTGTGAGGATAAAAGCCTTTGAATATTTTTCCAGACACATTTAGCTGCTAGAAGTTAGTCAGATCATGTTTATATGTTCTTCCTAATGCCAACTGTGTAAATAATCATCGATGAGATGCTTATGATAAGCCGTTGTTTGTTTACCTTCAAGCTTTGCGTGCGCCTATGAGCGCCGCACACGCACATATTATGAACATCTCGACATGCGAAAGTGATCCTGCGAAAGTTGTTCACAATACTGATCATCCACAGAGTTTGTAATTTAGTCAAATGTTTACAAATACAAGCGCAGCCGTTTAAAGCTCATTTGTGGTGAATGATGTCAGAATTTACCGGTATTTTGGAATGGATGTGTGAATGCTCTTTTCCGGAAAATTTCCGTAACGTCCTCGCCTGTGTGAACAGCGCTTTTTTGAATATACCGGTAAAGTCGTTCCGGAAATTTTCCAGAAATTTACCGGTATCACTGTGTGAAAGGGGCTACAGACAACCACTTTTGGTTCTTTCAGGCAAGTTGACAGTGGAAGCAGTAGCACTGTTTTAACATAGTAAATCTATTCATTTTAGGGTTCTATTTTAGAGCTGCTTTGTGCGGTCTTATAAAATGCACAACATATCAAAGCATTTTTTTTGTTTACCCTGTTTTCTATAAAACCAAACCATAAATTGAGGGTATATGACATGATTAGCATAGCAACGCTTGACAAAGACTATGTCACAAGTTAAAATGGCTTATTTCTCTGTATTCTTTGAATTAACATTCTTTGAAAAATTTGGGATTTTATAAGTACATAAGTCAGCAAAATATGTAACTGTTTGAATGTTTTTTATATATTTTAGTGGAAAAAAATAACTTATTGCGCCTTTAATCTATATTTGCTGATACTTTAGTGACAAATTATCTGCAAAATCAGTAAATATTACAGCAGATATTCTGTCATTGCAATCATTATGTCTCATGTCTCAAACACAGTTTTAGATATAATGCTGTTGTGTCTAGTTATAATCCTTTTATCAAATCAACATTTTCTTTCTCTCTCTGTTCTCATTAAGCCATTTGGTTATACTCAGGAGTTTACTCTGTTTAGTCCTGCAGCACAACACTGTCCTCTAAATGCGTCCCACTTTATGACTTTCAGACCTACCTTAACTTCTTACTCATGACTCCTTTAAAAAACCTGCCCGCAGGAAGCGATGAGAACATACGGCTTTAGAGTTTTTGCACCTTGTGGGCTGGCCTGGACAAGTATGACCCTCTGATCTTTGCGTCAGATCTGCTTTCAGCCAGGCTGACTCATAGTCCTCCCCATATTGACCTGCAGGATAGAAACAACATGCAGTTGGTCACCAAGCTGAAGAAGCATCCTGAGGGTGTGTGATATAATGTTTAGTCATAGCAGCAGAAAGTGCCTCTTTTTAATAACACTGTTCTGAAGGACTCTATCGGTACACTTATCTTTCTAAGATTTTATTGCCAGATAAAGCAATAGCATAGATGGATAGATAGATAGATAGATAGATAGATAGATAGATAGATAGATAGATAGATAGATAGATAGATAGATAGATAGATAGATAGATAGATAGATGGATGGATGGATGGATGGATGGATGGATGGATGGATGGATGGATGGATGGATGGATGGATGGATGGATGGATGGATGGATGGATGGATGGATGGATGGATGGATGGATGGATGGATGGATGTACGGACAGGTTTTAGTTTATACATACCCTCAGGTGATTCCAAACATTTATGAGTTTTTTTTTTTCTGCTGAAACTAAAGATATTTTGAAGAAAGCTGGAAACCAAAAACCATAGACTTTCATAGTAGCAAAAACAAATACAATGGAAGTCAATGGTTACAGGTTTCCATCTTCAAAATATCTTCTTTTGTTTTCAATTTAAAGAACTCAGACATGTTTGTGGCAAGAAGGGTAGGTAAATTAAGATAGACTTTTCAGTTTTGGTAAACTATCTCTTTCACTTAAAAACAAGCAAAAAAAACTATATAGGCATTAAAATAAATAAGTAAATAAATTTATCTACAGTAGAAGTCAGAATTATTAGCTCCTATGAATTACTTGCCCCCGTTAATTTTTTTCTGCTTTTTCTGTTTAACAGAAGATTTTTAAACACATTTCTAAACATAATTTTAATAACTCATTTCCGATAACTTTTTAATTTCATCTTTGTTAGGATGACGGTAAATAATGTTTTACTGCAAGACACTTCTAAACAGCTTAAAGTGACATTAGGTTAATTAGGTTAACTAGGCAGGTTAGGGTAGCTAGGCAAGTTATTGTATAATGAGATTGTTCTGTAGACTATCAAAAAAAATTAGCCTAAAGGGGCTTATAATTTTGTCCTTAAAATGGTGTTTAATAAATTAAAAACTGCTTTTATACTAGTCAAAATAAAACATATAAGACTTTCTTCAGAAGAAAAAATATTATCAGACATACTGTAAAAATTTCCTTGCTCTGTTAAACATCATTTAGGAAATATTTTAAAAAAAAAAGAGAAAAAAATTCAAAGGGGGGCTAATAATTCTGATTTTAACTGTATGTCAAAAACACCAAAAATGCTATAACTTACTCAATTGTATTTAAAAAAAATCTCTTGGCATTGTTCATTTAAAAACTGTTTATTTGCAAATCCGCTCTTTCAGTCAGGATGGGTGAAGGGTGGCCGACACACTGAGCGTGGGTCTCTATCTGTTGCACTGTCATGTTTGATACACGTCTGTATCTCTAATCTCCCTCACCATCTGTCGAAGCTGTCTGGACCACCTAATCAGCCCGTCCTGCTCCTGGTCATTTCATGTCAAAAGTCCACCGCTAAGATTATTTACACTTATCCCATCAATCTGACCATCCACACAAACACACAGATTTACACATGCTGGAAGTTTTATACTTGCTCTAATATTGTTTTGTAATGCTCTGACTCTTTCGTGACATTAATACGTTTTCAGGATTATGGTCATAGAAATGGTCATCTGAGGCTAGCAGAGAGTCTGCAGAGTTAATGGTAGTGATGGGTGGACATTTACATACAGTTTATTTGAACAGTTTCTGTGGCTCAGTTGTTTAAGTCCTGGCTGGGTCAGTTGGCATTTCTGTGTAAAGTTTGCATGTTCTTCCTGTATTGGAGTGGGTTTCCTCTGGTTTTCCCCAAAGACATGCGCTATAGGGGAATTGAATAAATTGAATTGTCTGTAGTACTGTATATGAGTGTAAGTAAGTGTGTATGGATGTTTCCCAATACTGGATTGCAGCTGGAAGGGCGCCTGCTGTGTAAAACATATGCTGGATAAGTTGGTGGTTCATTCCGCTGTGGTGACCCCTGATGAATAAAGGGACTTAGCTGAAGGAAAATTAATGAATGAATGAAATATTAATACATTTTGATTAAATAAAATAAGAATAAACAAAAATATACAAATGATTTATTTAATTTCAGTTGGTCAGTTGGTTCATATCTCTTTTTCTGTCGCATGATTTATCATAATATGTTGATTTGGTGCTGATTTGAAAACATTTCTTATTACTAGCATTATGTTGCTTAATGTTTTTGGATATCTGGGATGTTTTTATGTAAATCCTTATGTAGGTATAGATAGACTAAAATACCAGCATTTTATTTGAAATAAAATGTTTAAACTATTAGAAGTGTTTGATCATTGTCTAAATTGTAAAGCTGGATTATTTTTTTGACATGAATTCACAAAAAATCGACATCACACACACACACAGGGGCGGACTTGTGCTGTGGGGCCCGAGGTAATTCAGGGTATGGGGTCCTAGCACTGAAACTCAAAACATTTTCTTTCTCTATAGATTTTTCTCTGTAGATTATTATTATTTTTGCAAATAAACTGCATGGTAAAAGTTTCTAAATTAATATATTTACAAAGGTTTATTAACATATTTAAAGTATGTTCAGTCTTTTTAATGTAAAATTAAATGCAATGCATTTACAAATAAAAAAAACAAGTACTAACTGACTAATTTGCAACCATTTAAACTAAATTAGCCATTTTTGTGAATATATTTTGATATAAATAACAAAAAAACATTTAAATAAATTTCATTTACGATCAATCAAACTATATGAATTGCATAGCTGTTGTTTGTGAATTGGCAGGCATTAATTTTTACTGGGCAGTGTTATTTTATTTGAACAGACCCTACTACTCTTATTGGTTATATACAGATTTTGCAACATTTGATAGAACATTAATAAAAGAGCTTTTTGATTAATATATGCTTCTTGGCATTAGTCAGGGCCCCCTAATTCCCCAGGGCCCTAAGCAGCTGCTTACCTCGCTTATTGGGTATAACCACAAAACAAATCATGAGTGTATTATTTATTTGAATCTGGAGGTTTAAAAAAAATAATTATACTTAGAAAAATCATCTTCAAAGTTACAGTATCTAAATAAAGGTGTCTATATCAAGTGTTTGATATATTTATAGCAAATAAAAAAATATCTTCATGCAACATGATCTCCATGATTAATTATTTTTGGCATAATAGAAAATCTATCCTTTTGACAAATACATTCTATTTTTTGGCTATTGCAATAAATATACCTATGCAATTCTGTTTTACATATTATACACATTTAAACTTATTTCAGCTAAATGCCTATTCAATATTTCTCATTTTCCTTTAACTTAAAACAAACTAAAAACTTTATAATTCTCTTTTTAGTATTAATATTTTCCTACAGTATTTTAATGATTGCATGATCATCCCAGGCCAGCAGAGGGAAGAAAGGTGAAAGACATAATGTCCTGTTTGTCAAGGCCACAGGAGCCTGTGCAGTGCATGGAGATTAACCTCTGAATGACGGCTCAAGAGGAGGAATCATACTTATGTACTGCATCTGTGATCTCTTCTTCTGTGTATCATGAATCCACTTCACTTCTTATCCACAAGTCATTTAAAGAAGTTGGTCAAAGACTGAGGTGTCAAGTTTTAAGAATGTGGATGCATTTGCAGATTTCCTTTGACCCTTGATGTCTTTGGTAAGTTGGACTTGATTGTGCTGCAGAAAGCAGAAAGCTCTTCGTGCCAGGAATGGCTATAGAGCACAATGTCATATGAGACTGTTTGGAAACACCTTGTTATTGTTACTTGTTAGCTTATGCAGGGACATTACTTAAAATCAAAATCACTATAAGAACTAATTATTAAAAAGTTATCAGGGGAATTTATTCCAGTCAGATGCAATAAACATCTTAAGTCAAAATAATGAGCTCTCATGTGAAACTTTACCACCTCTTACAACATGTAAAGCGACAAGATAGAAACATTTAAATACCAGCCACTGCACTTCCAATGAAATGGCAAAGGATTTTAATAGAATTAACACATATTAAACCTCGATAACATTATTAATAGGCTACTGAGTGACTGATATTGATGGTTTGCACTGAATCATATTCTGACTTTCATTTTCAAACCATCTGCTAGTTTTTATATGTGATAAATGTTACATAAAGTTGTATTTAAACTCACACTGGGAGAATTTAACACTGAATAAAGCACATACACAGCAAATTCATCAGAGTTAAATTCTCGGTGTTGAAGCATTTCAGAGTAAAGTGTTGACGTTAAAGAGTTAGATTTTGATAAATGAATATAATAAGAGTTAGAATTGATTTTATTCAGTGCGAAATCAAGGAGTTATCTTTTCAACACTTGGTGGTGTTATTTCCAACATCCGGGAATTCAAGCAGCCCCAGTCACTGAAGAATTTTCCAGACGCCATTTTCCATCTGAGGTTTAGAACAGCAACTGGTGAGTCAAACTACCTAAATGTTGGTATTTTACTGACTTTCTTTAAGGAAATACAGTTGTAAACATATTTTTAAGTTATTAACTTTAGAATGGAGTGACAATTTTAAACTTCTGCGGTTCATTCATGGTCGTTTGTGTATCTAGCTTTACTGCATTACTATTGACTTCTTTTCAAGAATGTTTTTATATATGCTCACGCATACATAGTGCATTAAAACATCAAATGTACATGTTCAACGCATTTCTGTCACGCTTAATGCCATTTTGTGCGTTGTTACTCATCCCAGATAGCAGGCAGTAATCGGCCCGAGCTCGGCTGCCCTCCGGTGCCTCCGGCTCCGACTCGGCATCGGCGAGTGTTATCCGGGCCGAGTGCGGCCCGCAGCTCGCTCGCGCACATGCGGTTGTGATGCGGCTGTAAAGCACTGGCCCGATTCCGGTCAACCATATCCGGCCCGAGTCTGTCTGTAGAGTCCTGGCCGCTTCTGGCAAGGACTCGGCTGATGGCAACCGATTAAGTTCTTATTTTATCTAGTAATCTGTTAGCTCCACGTTTAATGATAATTTGAGAACATATTCATGGTACGATAGCAAAAAAAAAAAAAGAATATTTAGTGTGGATGGTCGCAATGTTTAGACGCAAACAAAACAATATTATTTATAAATAGATTATACATGTCATCTAGAGAAAAACTATGTAAAATTCGCTTATTTTTGAGATAGCACGCTCCTGTGCTGACTGTTTTTTTTTAAAGCAGAAGCTGATTTCATAATAAACACATGCGTGACTAAACTCATGATCCAAACTCCAATCCAGACGGTGGCGGTAATGCTCCAAAAAGCTGGTTGTCAACCACCATGGCACGAAGATCACAAGAAGAAAAAGTTTGGTTTTTCAAACATTTCACGTGGAGTCCGGTCAGAAAGGTAAGCTTTTTACTGCTTGTGTACTGTATAATTAGCGAATTTAGAGCTTAAAACATTTCCACGGTGTTTGGTTGTAACAGCGTTTAGTAATTTAAAACAGTTTGATACGAAATGTAACTTGCTTTAAGAAACACGACTGGAGCTAATGTATGCTAACGCTAACAGTTACAAACACGTCTGAAAGTTCCTTTTCCTTTTACACAATGTTAGATTGTAACGTGTGTAGTAACTGAAAACTATTTTAATTATTTTAAAGAAACATGAAACGAATTTGTGTGTATGCTAACTGCGTTAAAGAAAGTTTCTGTAGACGAATCCATTAACTAACTTGGCAAAACGTGTTTTTTTCCTGATTTAACATTATAAAGTACCGTGGATGTTGAAAAAATCATTGTACAGGCGTATACTTATCCAACAGTATTAATTCTGTGATTATGTGTAAATAAAAACTAATCGTTTTGGATTAATAAAATATTATTGTTTATCTTGTTTATGCAGTTAGTCACGAAAAATGATGGAAACTCGACTGTTTACTATTCTCTTTAAAATTTCCAAGAGAAATATATTAGTGTGCACTTTAATTCATATGTGTTAGCCTATGTGAATCAATTATATCTTTTGTTCAAGCTGTAATGGTCAGTTAATGTAAAACTGAACGTCTTAAAGCAGATTTTGATGTTTTTTTGTTTTTGTTTGTTTTTTATGTTATTGACAGTGATAAATTCTGATTTAAATGAATGGGTAACAATATTTGTTGGTTAAGTCTTATTGTTCTTGTTTAACAAAGGTTAGTGAGATCATTTTGCAGTACATCACGACCAAAGAAGTCAATAGCACACTCTTTTGAACGTGAATAGGCATGTTATAGTTGTGTGCTAAAAGTCCATTATAAGCTGTAAACTGCTGATATATTTTCAACATAGATTGAGCTTTTCAGACATTACATTACTAATTGCTTCACAAACAGCTGAAATGGTTTATTGTTATTGGCTATCATCAAACATTTTTCACAATGGTAGGTTAATCTTCATGGGTACAGAATAATGCATGTGCTTGACCATCTTACAAATCTATGTCTCAGATTCATAAGGCTGTCACTCTGCATGAATCTCCGAATAAATCTTGTGCAACCTTCTGTGTACTGATTATTTACACTATATGTATTATATGCATTAATTAACTTTGATAGTATTTCAGGATTTGAACTTTTCTTTACGGGAGGTTAACAACAATGTGATGTTTTATTATAGATGCATATGAGGAAGCTCGACTCAAACATCCACACGCAACTGTGATTTCTGACTGGTAGACAGATGAGGATGATGATCGCCTGTCATACATCTAAAGACAGAACAGGTTTGTTTGCAATTATTTTAAACACATACTGTCAACATTATGTCATTGATCTATTACAACCTGTGAGTTTTGCCCTGGCACTATACTAATGTGATGTTTTGTTTTGTAAATGTATCTGATTAAGGGACAGTATGGACACATCTATACCGTGATGAAGAAAAATTACTTGGAACAAAGAGGCTGGATAAAAGGCAGGTATGAAGATTTCAGAAATCAATGCAGCACCACAAGTACCATCACCATCAATGACTATGGCAGAAATCTTAAGACCACCATCAAGATGCACAGATACTGTACATTCCAGTACACCAGGCGTGTCCAAACTACGGCCCGCGAGGCTTTTTATAAATATCAATAGAATCTGGCCCGCTATACAAAAATGAACGTAATTCAATAAATAACCACCGGGTGTCGCTATTGCATGCATTCAATTAAGCAGCAGTTCTTGTTATGATCTATCTATCTATCTATCTATCTATCTATCTATCTATCTATCTATCTATCTATCTATCTATCTATCTATCTATCCGTCTATCCGTCTGTCTGTCTGTCTGTCTATCTATCTATCTATCTATCTATCTATCTACACACAGTTGAAGTCTGAATTATTAGCCCCTCATTGATTTATTTCATCTTTTTTAAATATTTCCCAAATGATGTTTAACAGAGCAAGAACATTTTTACAGTATGTCTGATAATATTTTTTCTTTTGGAGAAAGACTTATGTTTTATTTCGGCTAGAATAAAAAGCGGTTGAATTTTTTTATGAACCATTTTAAGGTCAAAATTATTAGCCCCTTAAGTCTTCAGAACAAACCATTGTTATAAAATAACTTGCCTAATTACCTTAACTTGACTAGTTAACTTGATTAACCTAGTTAAGCCTTTAAATGTCACTTTAAGCTGTATAGAAGTGTCTTAAAAATATCTAGTCAAATATTATTTACTGTCATCATGGCAAAGATAAAATAAATCAGTTATTAGAAATGAGTTACTAAAACTAATATGTTTAGAAATGTGTGGAAAAAAATGTTTAACTCTCCGTTAAACAGAAATTGGGGAAAAAATAAACGGTGGCTAATAATTTAGGGGGGCTAACAATTCTGACTTCAACTGTATATATGTATATATATATATATATATATATATATACACGTGTCTGTGTGATGTATGTAAAATTTGGCCCGCGACAACGTATGTTTTTTTGCATCTGGCCCTCGGCCCAAAAAGTTTGGACACTCCTGCAGTACACCTATGAACATTTACAGTCTTTGTTCTAGTGCAGTTTGAGATCAAGACAGAACTTATTGCATCTCGTGATGTCTTTGTAAGAATTGAAGACATCACTAAATTTGTTAAGGTTTAATGCAGCTAGAAAGTAAAGATCAACTAGAGAATATCAGCAGTGTCTAACCCACTGTTGTATTTACAGAAGTTGTATGAGAATAAACTACAGGTTGATTTATACTATCTGTTATTTTTCTTTTTTAGCACGACTGACTGAAGTTTTAAAATCATGCAACGTCATAAAGCAGCAGCTGGGCCTGATTCTCACAAAACCAAAACAGACGTGATGAAATTCCAGATGTAAACACATTTGACCTTCCTTTGGCCAATTTGATTTGGAAAAGCTTGAAAATCAACTAAAGGAGCAGCCCGAACAAATGAAGAAACTGGTAAGTTCAAGCTCTTGCTAATTTCAAAGTGTTTTAAGTTTATTTGTTTTTTTTATAGTTTTTTTTTTTTGCTTCGTAGGTAGCCTACTTTTTTCATAATTTTTTCTTTTTTTTTACATTAGTACTTGTTCACTACTAATTATCTGTTTATCTTTTAATCACAGATGGAGTGAGGACAAATGTCCATACCACGCCACTGATAAAGAAGTGGAAAAATGCATTACAAGGTAGCTACAACTTGCCCCTGACAGGGATGGAGGAAGAAAGAAGAGAAAGCTAATGTGTCAAATGTCTACATCACTATTTTGTTTTATTTTTTAAACAACATTTTATGTGTATTAGGATGTTCCCTGATACTTGAACAATTTGTTTCTTTCATTTGCATTTATATATATATATGTATATGTATATATATATATATGTGTGTGTGTGTGTGTATATGTATGGTATGTATGTATGTATGTATGTGTGTGCGCCAAATTCTGAAGAAACATCTTGATACATTTTTAATAAACGTAATACAAATAAAATTATAAATATAAAATTGCACAAGACGTGTATATATATGAAATGTATAATCATCTCACTCATGTCTTGCTGTTTGTGCAATTGCTTTTGTTCAAGTTTATTTAAAAAAAAAGTTTGACTTTATACTTCTGCAATTATATTTATATATATATATATATATATATATATATATATATATATATATATATATATATATATATATATATATATATTTATTTATATATATATATATATATATATATATATATATATATATATATATATATATATATATATATATGTTTGTTTATTATTATTATTTTAATGTTTTATTAAAAAATGTTTCAAGATGTTTCTTCAGAATTCTGCAGTACTTTTTACAAGTTTGACTTGGATATTTTACGGATTGTCATTGGTATTTTTAAGATGTTTCTTGCTATATCTTAAATTGGTTTCTATATTTAGGTTTATATAAAATTTAGCTGTTTTTTACAAATTTTTAATTCAAGTCTATTGGGAAAACAGGGTTGTTTTAAAAAAACATCTGTGTTTGTGTGTAATTTTTAGATTTTTTGTTTAAATCTTTCTGTGTGTCTTTATTGTGTTGTTTTATTGTTGTTTTTATATTGATATTCTTGTGCACTAAAAAATTATTTATAAAATTTTAGTACTATTTTTTTCATGCAATCAATAAACGTTTAACATTTATTTATTTTGTCATTTGTCTGATTATTTTCGTTACAGAATATGTATGCAGTTTGCACTATTCAAAGGTTAAACGCAGTGCTTACACTTTGTGTTTACATTATAGCCTGTGTTTGCTGTTATATAAATTCAAATGGTTGTAATACCATATATCAAGTACCAATGTAATACCAAAAGGTTTTATAAGGTGTATAAATATGGAGTCGCGGCAGCTCCGGGCCGCAGCGCACATTACCCTCGCGACGATTCCGGCGCGGATGCGCAGAGTCGGCTCGCTTACGGCGGCCGCATCTGGCCCGCTTGATTCGGGCCGGAATCGGGCAGTGAGTCCACAGGCATCCGGCCCGAGTCCGGCAGCCGAAGTTGGGCCGAGGGGTTAGTCTCCGGCAGGCGACAATCTAACCGGAACTGGCCCGAGTGTGTTTTGCTATCTGGGATCTGTAAAATAAAATCGACACTTCTCCTTTAATTCGAAGCAAACTAGCGAGGGAATCCCCGGAGCCGCCTAACGTTAGCCTACTCTGCCCGGATGCTAACGGCAACACAGGATGGTTTCCATAAGCTCTGAAGAGTTTCTAAAACATATCTGGTGAGTAAATCAACACATGCTTACTTGTAAAAGGCTTCCTGACTAAAACATATGATTGTTTGTTATTCGTGTAACTTTACGTTAATTTGGTTATTTTAAACACCGCGGCCCTTTTAAACTGGTTCATTCGTGGCCGTCCATATACCGTTAGTCCATAGACTCGTGTGATAACGTACGCTTGAATTATATTAAGTGTTGACAACCATTAAAGTCGGAATGTTAACATTGATGTCTTTAAATGACCGCGTTTGCACTTTCTCGGACATTTAACATTACAGAAGTCTCCCGGAAGTTGCGGGACTAACGTTAACGTTATCCCGCAAATGTACAGAGACTCCCAGATGCCCAAGTAGATGCCCGCAAATGAATGATAATCTCCCGGAAATCGCGCGTCTCCCACCCGGCCATTAAACACTTTGCACACCCCTCTCCACCGCATCTCTCCCAGCTCTTCAGGTACGTCGCGCGCAAGTCACCCCCACCGCTCTTCAGGTACGTCGCGCGCAACTCACCCCATTGCTCTTCAGGTACCCATCTCTCCCGCTACCTCCCGCAAATCAACTCTGTATCCCCCGAAAATGACTTTTCCCAACTCGGGATGTCTGACGTTAGTAAGTTAGGCTATTTCTGTAGTCAGGAACAGCTTAGTCAAACTTTTCTCCCGCATGATATTGTGCTTATAGACTAAACCTAGCATGTAAACAACATTTCCGTTTTATTAAAGACAATTTAGTGCATTGTAAACAGCCACCTGTCTGTAAAATTAATCAACTGATTCATATTTGAGCAGCCTAATGATGATACAGGTTTGATTTGTAGATTTATTATCAATAATCAACATCTGAATCAAAAGATATCTGAAAAAGTGTGAGGCATACTTTGATGTTCATCTCTCTTTTTTATCTGAAGGTTATGCATATGTGTTAGATACTAATGTGTTGTTGTTTTTTAACAGCCACAGTTCTCTATACAATAACACAAGACCCTGTGACGGTGATGGATGGTGTATTTCCAGAGTTGGTGAAATGACCAAGCACACCTTCTTGGTCATATGTGGTGATAATGAAGGTATGTTTGATAAAGTTCTGTATTTGTTTCACAATAAGCTGAGAGGGTATTAGAGCATTAGAGAATAACAAATGACATGAAGGTGATAAGTTCTGTATTGTGGGTGAACTGTTACTTAAATAATGTTTTGCTCTTTGCTTTGCACTTTTTCTCTTCTGCTTATCCTAATATTTTAGATTATATTTGGACCTGAAACATCTGCTAGACTCCAAGAAAGGTGGCGTCAATACTGGACCTGAAAGGGCCTAACAAGTTGAATCTGGTAAAGAAACGCGCACACACACGCACGCACTTACATAAAACTGTAAGTTTATGAATATTTTTTACACTGTGGCCAATATTTTGGGAAGTCAGCATCACTAAATGATATAAAAGATTTTAAGCTCCTCTAAATTTTGCTTCAAGTGTTGTGTTAAATTGAGGATTCTGGACAGACAGCTGCCCGTTTTTCCAGTTCTAGTCATAGTGGTTACCCTAATTGTTTTTGGAGATCCAACAGTGATGTATGTGTTTTTTCTACTTTTCCATATCCTGTCACCTCAACCAGCTGGGAGAGTCATCATGAAGATTTTCAAAAGGTGAGTTTAGATTTCTTGAATGTTTTATTTACTTTAAATGTTCTTTTAAATATCATAGAATTTGATTGCAATTTGTTTTCAAACATTTTTCTTAGTCATGCTGGAATCTTGAAGAGTTCTTAGATGAGCATCACCCTATATCCGTGCATCAGGAACCACCAGACGAGCGATCAGCAGCTACTACTGTACATCGTCATGGATAAAAAGGTCATCCTGTGGCTGGGAAGCACTTCATTCACAGGACATGCTTGATGAGATTTCCTAGCTCCAGTTTGTTTTCACACAAGTTTACAGCATTTATACCTTCATTTAAACTGCTGTGTTTGATATGGAGGACCAAGGAAACACCAGAAGTGAAAGATTTGCACGCCAAGTTGTTTAATGTAATTTCAGTAGAAAACTATGAGTGACGCTATATTGAACTTTCAAATTGCACTGATGAAACATCAAGTTTGGACCAAAGGACTGAAACAGCCTTTTTGAGCACTGGTCATACATATTTTGTTGAAACTGTCTGTACTAATAAAACATTTAAAGCATATTTGACATTGTTGCATTTTAAAAACTGAATGAATTGTTGAAGTGGTGAATGTTTTCAAATAAAATGTTTTTTCTTTTGTAATTTACAGTCTATTTGACCTTTTTACCATATTTACACTCAAGAGAGTTGAATAAAATAACAATATATTGTAGTAAAAAAATTACTACCAGGCGGTGTTAAACATAGTTACATTTTTAACTCTGCCCAAAGTTAAAATTAACCCTTACTTCGGTGTCAATGTGCCAACCCTTTTGAAAGTGTTGATTTAACTCAGTTTTGAGTGGACCCCATGAGACACTTTCAAAGTGTTGAAATTAACACCCATAGAGTTGTTTTGGGTCCCCATATTTTGCTGTGTACTTGGTACCTGAGCTCATCTTTTTTGTTATGGAGTATTTGCTGTTGTTCTGCCGTGACGTTGCAGACAAATTTTCTAAAATAGAAGTTTCACACATCGCCGTCGCAGATATTTAGGACAAAAACATGGTAAAGATACATCTACATGTTAAAACTGTTTATTTCTTTTAAAATTATTTTCTTTTAAAACACCTGGGAAAATGATTTCCCAATTGTTGCTTAACCAAGAGAAGATTTTTTCAGCACATTTTTTAAACATAAAAGTTTCAATTACTCATTTCTAATAACTATTTTATCTTTTCTTTGCTATGGTGACAGTGCATAATATTTTTCTACTTATTTCACAAGACACTAGTATTATGCTTAAAGTGCCATTTTAATAACTTATTTAGGTTTTTGGTAATTAGGCAAGTTATTGAACATGGAGCTATTATATTACTGAGCTGAAAATTGTTTAAAAGATGTAAAATCTGCTTTTATTTTGGTTAAACAAAAAAAAAAAAAAAAGACTTTCCCCTGAAGAAACAACATTAAAGGAAATACTATGAAAATCGCTTTGTCAAACATCACTTGAAATATATTTGAAGAAGAATAAAGATGTCGCGTTTATTTATTTACACAATTATTTAAATATTAATTTATTTACTAATTTGTTTAAATGTTTATTTACTCTCTAAAAACCCAAAACATAGCTAGTGAATTCAGTACATCTAGACAAGCTTTTTAAAAGTTTTTTTTGTCATTTATGTGAAATAAATTCCAATGTATTTGTATATTTTAAAATACAAATGTGAATACTATAATATATTGCAATAAATTATTTTGGATTTGCGCATAAAGCGGAATAAATCTATAGCCAGATTGAAAATAAAAATAAAAATATTTCAGTTTTATATGGAGGTATTAAGATTTCACACATAGGACAAATGGGTCTGTATACTTGAAATGTATTTATTTTAATGTAAATGGCGAGAATATCAAACAAATATAAACTGTATGGTGTGGTAAAAAAAGGAGTTTGGATGCGAAACGGGTCTAAACAAAAGCACGAGTGAGTCTCTCTTGTCTGCTTTCATCTGAGAGACATTGGTTGACTGTGAGTTTGTGTCCTCGGGACACTCTCTCTTCTCTTAGTCATGCTGTTTAGCCTTAAAAGCACACATCCGAGCGGTGTCGTGCATTGACTCATATCAGGTGCCGTGTACATCATGTGCTGCTCTGATACGAATACATCAAAGCTCCTTGCCCTCACCTTGGCACCTTATTGAATGAATATATCCTAACAAGGTAGTGTCACAATCACTGAACTGAGTAATGGATCTGCAGCGGTGCAAGGTCTCTGCTCTCCCGACCATGCAGTGTCATGTGAAGTGGCCTTGCAGAGATCTGTTTACATTGAACCCTCACTAGAGCACATCGGCCCACTTGACATGACTTATACATCCTCATCCATGCGGGCAATTTTAACAAACACACATGATTTTGTATCTATATCTTTATATTGATGATGAGCTGGTCAGGTTTAGTTTCAATATATAACATGTAAATATACCAAGACGATCCTTATTGAAAAGTGCTCAAACTGATTTCCTTTATTACTAAACTTTTAAAGATGTATATAAATCCAACTACCTATCTATTTGTTAATCCATACATCCAAAAAATGGGGGCTGTCAAAATGAATTGTTTCTTGAATGCATCTTGAATGATATGGTATCAGTTCACTAATAGATAATAACTAATTATGTGATCAGTTATAATAACATACTGATTTCATTTGCATATGGACTATGTCTTGGTATGGCGAAGAAGGTACAAGTAATTAAAAAGCTCAAACTTCTACAAAAGCTGACAACTTTTACACTGCTTTTATATAAGTGATCTGCTGACAGACACGCTAATAGATGCAACTTTCAAATGCTTCAGTGTCCATGCATCTGTGTCAATGATCAGTAAACAGCACTGATCATTAGAGCCAATCACAGTCATTTCTATTAAGCACGGGAACACAATGGTTAATCATAGTTGTTTAAGAACTCTCTCAACAGTGTTTAAAAAGCAAGCAAGAAAGTGCTGGTAGGAATCAATTTTTATATTTTAGTGCCTTTGTTATGCACTTGAAGGATTTACTTTTGTGTATTTATTCTAAATGCTCCTGTTGTCTTCTGTGCCTGTACTTGAGTTTTCTTTGAGCAAGTAAAATTAAAGGCTAATTTTTACTGTATATTTTCGACTGTGCGTGTATTATAATAAAAGTCGAAATAGTTTCAAAGTAAATTTGAAAATTGTGGGTGGAATGCATCAACAAATGTAGTGTGATATCAAAGTTAACCAAATTAATGACATGACCATCATAACCAAACTGTGAGACCAGTGTAGTTTTACACCTATATATATATACATTATACATATGTGTGTGTGTGTGTGTGTGTGTGTGTGTGTGTGTGTGTGTGTATGTAAATAAATTAGCAATATCACGAGTTGCAGTGCGACATGGCAGTATACAGTATCTGCACTTTTGAAAGCCCGCAGGCTGAGTGCCCTTAGTGCCCCACCAATGATGATATTCAGCCATATCACACTGCTACGAGTGTGATATCACGTTTATACAACAGTTTGACGGCCTAGAGACATTTCCCAGTATTTCTCTGTTGCAATCAGGATATCACAATAATGAGCCCTGAAAAAAACACAGCAATGCTACCGGATTACTGTTGTGTTTGCGATAAGAAAAAAAATTAAAATAAACAAACGTGGACATTTCTTTTTTCTTTCTTTTTGCTGAACTAGTTAGCAGTATTAAAACAGAAGACTCATTAGAAACAAACTAATGGCCAACCAAAAAGTAACTTACTACAATTACTATGTTATAAATACAGCACTGCAACATAAAAGACAGAGATCAACTTAGAATGTGATTCACCAATTTTATAATGATTTGATCAGCTGTGGTTTGAAAATAATTTGTGGTTTTAAATCTTAATTTGTAAAATAAAGAGTTGCAGGTTAAGGAAACAGCATGTGAGGAAGTTGCTGCAGGCCTTGGTGCAGATGAAAAGTAAAAAAGTGCATTTCTACATAGATAACTAAATAGAATAGACAGAGATTGATTGATCTATGCAGCAGCTTGCGATAAGCTGGGCGCTGCAGACGCAGTCGGTGTGAAAGGCAAACGCCTGCACGCTGCTTCTGCTCTCCATACACTCCATTTTGCTCACACCCTGCTTGCGCTTGCGGTGTGAAACAGGCATAAAGGCTTATTATGTGTCTCTGTCACCATTTTGTGGAAGAACACTGTCAACTGTCTTTGCTCTGCTCAGTATGACAGGTTGATGAATGCCACCGTGTTGCATCTCAGAAATTGTAAATATTTTAAAATAAGCACCATCCTTATAAATAAACTGCATAGATGCAATCTAAACAACTACATTCTTGCCTAAAAAATCCTCAAAAGTACATTGTTGTCCAGCAGCTGTAATATTTGTCAAACTGTAGTTAGTTTATTGATCTTGCTTTCACTTTATGTGGGCGGAGTAATACAGAGGGGTGAGGAGGCTGTAGGAGTTCTCATATTGATGAATATTGCATGGCTATCAGCCAATCAGATTCGAGAACCAGTGAAAACTGTTGTATAAATAAATATTTATATTTCAAAACTGATATCTATTCATCAATCCATCCATTCATCCAGCATGTACATCAATACAATCAACAATTCAGCATTTATATTCATCCATAAATCCAATAAATATATACATTCATACATCCATCCATTCAATAAATTATACAACAATCCATCAATCCAATAAAAATATACATCCATCAACCCTACCAATATTTATCTAAATATATCCAATACATGTATCCAACGTCCTTTCTATAAATACTTACTTCTATCCATACAACATATCCATCCATAAATAAATCTATTCAAGAAATGTGTCTGTCCATCCAATAAATATATCATGTTCAGTCATCCACTAAATAAAGTGTGTGTGTGTGTGTGCGTGCGTGCGTGCGTGTGTATGTGTGTCTGTGTGTGTGTGTGTGTGCGTGTGCGTGGGGGGGGAATACAGTAATCAGTGCTTGCTGGATCCCAGTACCAGTGACCTCTTAAAACACTCACACTGAGCTGGAAGAATTGCTATTTCTAGGCAAGAGTTCATGTAACATTCATGAAGCTCACCTCTTAGAGGAGTCGTGAGGGGTGTTTTTTCTATTGAAGGAAATGCTCTGTTTGTTGTGAAGTTGAGATGGGGTGGATAAACAGGGCAGACTGCTTAATATTTGATGTTTTACTCTTATGGGCCAAGGAAAGGACACTTTACCGTGTAGTGTTTTCCTAGACTGAAATTAGCACCAGCTTAGACATTTTTCACTTTGTACTGTAAATGCGAAAGTCCCAAAGAGTGTGACAAATGCTCAGCGTTTTGCCATGTATTTTTATCCAACTCTGCTCCTATGTGGAGACTTGCCCTCTGGTCTTGTTTTACTTTACACCTTGTTCTGACCAGACATGATAAAGCAACAAGCGATAAAAGGTTTCTCAGCTGAGCTTACGACTAACCTAGGACTTTTCAGAGTGTAATGTCAGCGGCCACTAAAGTATCATATGAACCTCTCATTCTGAAACACACAAAGGTCCAATTTTACAGTGGTGCCATAGAAGAACCTTTTTTGGTGCCCAAAGAACATTTCAGTTATTTGTTTTTGAAAGAATGCTATTTTTTATTTGTGTGAAAAATGATTATGTTGATTCTGAGATACAGATTCAGATACAGATTCAGAGTTCCATATAAAGTGGTTATTAATTAGCAAATAACATAAGCATTATAAATTTAAACATTAGGTGAGCAAGTTACATCGTAACTCCGTGTCCTAACAACATGCTTCAGTAATAAGCAATTTGGCTGTTTGCACCAGACCCACCATGATAGAATTTTAAATACAGCTATTCAGTTTATTTTAATTTCAAGATCTGAGGTGAAGTATCTGCTGCTGCTTTCAGTAGTATGGCAATAAATGTCATGTAAAACTTCATTCAAACATTATTAGCATTTACAGTAACACTGAATAATGAGGTGTACCTGAGGTAATCATTGTCACTTTTCTGTTGTTCAGCTGTAAGACAGAAGTCGTTTCTAAAATGATAAATTTCAGGTGTTTGTTAGAACAAAAACTCATTTTATTATGGAAAATATTCCTTCTATTGCATGCTGTTGCTTTTATTTAGAACATTTAGAATTGAAATCAGCCTTTGTTGGTGTCATCAATCTGGCAACCTGCTCTTGCGTGTGTTTTGAGCCAGATGTGCAATACCAAGTTCAACCACTGGGTGTCAAACGTATATACTGCACCCTTAAGAATGTATTGTGTATTTTAAAGATTTCGCAGACGTTAAAATATTGTTCACTGAATCATCAACCTTTCGTTTTATGAGTGCAATGGGAGCCATTTAAACATTTTTGAAAAACGGTAAGGGCGATATTTTTATGCAACATATTTATAATAACCCTTTGCACTAAAGTTAAATCAGTTCTTGAAACATTTGATGTATTGTATTATGTATCAATATCTTAGAAAATCATTTTCAGTGCTATTGCTTACATAAATCTATTAAAATGAATACACATTTGTTAAATTCAATAAATGTGTACAAATCTGTACAAAAAATCCATTGATTAATTCATTCATCCTTCAGTTTAATCAGTAAATATATCTATCAATTCATCATATTCATTTATTTGTTCATTCACTAAATATATTAATTCAAGAAATATATCATCTATTCAATATATATATATATATATATATATATATATATATATATATATATATATATATATATATACATTCATCCAATAAATATATCCATCCAACATTCATTCATTCATTCATTCATTCATCCATCAATTCATTAAATCATACATTTATTCATCAATTCATTTGTTCATTCATTCATACAAAATCAGTTTTCTTCTATTTTTGTAGCAGTGATTTTCTAAACCGTTATACTCAAAAGTTATGTAAATCCATTATGAATTGTCAAATTCTTCTGCTCTTGCACCTTTGGTTTAGGCTTCTGCTTGCATAGGGTGTGAATGAGTCCTCAAAATGACAGAGAAAGTGTGTTTGTGTGTTTGTATGTGTGTGTGCGTGTGCGCGCGTTTGTGTGTGTGTGTGTGTGTGTGTGTGTGTGTGTGTGTGTGTGTGTGTGTGTGTGTGTGTGTGTGTGTGTGTGTGTGTGTGTGTGTGTGTGTGTGTGTGTGTGTGTGTGTGTGTGTGTGAGAGAGAGAGAGAGAGAGAGAGAGAGCATGGTGGCAACAGAAGCCAGTCCAGATTGAGTGTAGTGCTCTTGGGTTTAGTGCAAATCCTCTAGGGCTCGTGGGCAGTGTGGAGGTCACAGGAGAGAAGCCCAGTGCTGGTGCTCTGCCTGCCAATCAGAGAGATTCTCAGCAGCAAATGGGATCCAAGGCTCTCAATTTGGCCGAACTGCTCTCCGGTTTGGGGACTGAACTGTTGAGTGTGTTCTGCCAGGGAGCAAGAGAGAGAAAACACGTGGACCAACCAGACCACCATGTCAAAATTAGAGGAAGCACTTGGACAGACGGTCCACTGTCACTCTGCCTGTCTGCCCTTTGGGGACAGAAGCTGGCTATGGTGAAGATGGATCCTAAAAATTCAGTATTTCAGTAACCTGAATGTTTGGGTTCAGCTTTTTATGTTTATGGACTGACCTCTTCATTTGAACAGCACACATTTTATTTTAAAATTGAGAAGGTCATTGGTTTGAGTCCCGTCTGGACCAGGAAGCCTTTGACGTTTTTTTTTGTCCTGTGTTTGCATGGGTTTCCCCCGGATACCCCCACAGTCTAAAGACATGTGGTATAGGTGAATTGACCTATTGATTAAACTAAACTGGTAATAGTATGTGAATGGTAGAGTGTGTGGGTGTTTCCTAGCACTGGGGGTTGCAGCTTGAAGAGCAACTGCAGTGTAAAACAATACCCAGAATAGTTGGCTGTTCATTCCGCTGTGGTGACCCCTGATAAAGCAGGAAATAAACCTATAAAGAAAGTGTTTAATGTTAAATGTAATCTGTTACACTTTTATTTTATGTTTTATTTTATTTTGTATTTTATTATATTATTTTATTTGTTTTTATTTTTATTTTTATATTATTTTATTTTATTTTATTTTGAATGTCAATGAAAAAGAGAGTACCAGCTGCAAAATCAGATGCTCGTAAGTCAAAACAAAAGCATATTTCACTTTAATTATATTTTATAAATCGAATCAATACAGTGTATAATGTGAAATTGTAACTCTGTATTATGTCATCTTGGCTGTAATTTGACTTTGATTTATTTTCCTCAAATTCAGAACAATCTCAGATGAATCAGCATATATATACAGTATGTTACTGCAGACCACTGATAGACTCCTGTTGGGACCCTCGATGCATCATTGCAGGACTTGTTGGGTTTTAAGGCTCTCGTAATGGGATTCTCCTGTTCTCGCTGTGAGTGTGCACTTCAGACTCTCTTGTCTCCTCAGTTTAACAAGAGACAGCAGCAGGAAAATCAAACTGGAAGGTGATACTCATTCCTAAAGGCCACAGGGGTTACATAAATCACCCAGTGACAGCACTAAAACAAACCTGCTTTTCTCTGGAGATCACCTGCTTACAGTAGCTCTATGGATTTTGGCCCAAACAGGGAAAAAGTGGCAGAGGACTAGTCACTCTCTATATAACTTTGTTCTCTAGATTTTTGTTGTTGTTGTTGTTGTTAAATCGTAAATTTGATGACTAAATGCTCTTTTACACACACACACACACACACACACACACACACACACACACACACACACACACACACACACACACACACACACAAACACACACACAAACACACACACACACACACACACACACACACACACACACACACACACACACACACACACACACACACACACACACACACACACAAACACACACACACATACACACACAGTAACATTTAGGGTTCAGGGTGGTTTAAATCCTCTAAATGTAAGAACGAGCCATACATTATATATAGTGATGCTTGACAGCACGCTGGACTAATTACAGAGACAATGCTTTTTAAGAGAGCATTACAGCTATCAGGGCCAGTATGTCTTAAGGGGTTTTGCTTCTTGTGCTAATTTATGCTTGCAGACGTCTCTTGTGAGAGAAGTGTGATCCATATGGGTGTGAATGGGTTACATGTTTCCTCTTTCTTCCCGTTCTTTAATGCTTACACAATACTTAGTATTATACAGTAGGCATTATATCCTTGTGCTTAGAGTATAGTTAAATATGCCACCTTTATGATAAGTTTTGCTTTTAGTTAAAGAGAATTATGGTAATCAGGGCACCTAAGCGCCTACTGTAAGCTCAGATGTGTACATTTTTTGCTCCATCAAGTAAACTGAAAAGGGTGTTCATAATTTACACTGTAATTTAATAAAAAAACTTTTCTGGGAGGGCTTTCCAGAAGGTTTAAGGATATGTTTATTGGATCCTTTTTTTCCAACTTTATTTTTATTGATTTTAATTGTTACAAAACCCTGCAAACAGTACAGAATGTTAACTTGTATGCTATTTCAGAATGGACTTTCCCACCCCAACATTTGTTAAACAAAAATGTCATTTAAAATAAATTATAAAATAGAATAAAATACAATACTTAAAAAAAAAAAAAAAAAAAAAAAAAAAATATATATATATATATATATATATATATATATATATATATATATATATATATATATATATATATATATATATTAATATATATATATATATATATATATATATATATATATATATACATATATATATATACATAATATAATATATATAATATATATATTACACTGAATTTTAAATTACAGAGACATTCAGTTTTTATTTATACATTTAAAAAGCAACTGAAGGGAAACTACACTTTTTTTAAAAGTGTCTGCTTTACCTCTGATGACGGATGTTAATTTTTAAGAGCAAGATTATTAGACATTTCCTTTATCCATTGTGCAAGAATAGGTCTTTGGGTGTTTTTCCACACCAAAGCTATAACGCATTTAGCTTAGCTTATACATGTATAAAGTTTTGGTTCCAAAAGGAACATTTCCTCCAGCCATTTCACAGACCACACCTAGCACCTCCTTCCAAAACAACTGCATCTCTCCACAGTCCCACATACTGAAAAAATCCTTTGTGCAAAAGTCTGGAATATTAGGGTTAATCCAATGTAATTTTACTGGTGTAATGTAAGTCCTCATCATCCATTTGTATAAGATTCTACATCTGGTATTAATGGTTTTAGGATTGTTCTTCTAGAAGCACATGTGTGTGATCAAGCACTAATACCTTCCTTTGTGCACCAGTGAACAGTCATGTTAAAACAACAAGTGAACCCTTAAGCTGTTTCCACAAAAATTTATGAAATTAACTTTATTTTTATTAATTGAAATAAAATAAACATCACTTTGTTTTGTTTTTTATTTAGAACAAAATACTAAATTAGCTTTGTTTTCAGCTAGCTGCCATATAAATATTTCTCTATTTTCCATCAATGAGTTCTTCATTTACTCACGCTTGACTTGCTTAAAATTTGTTTTTGTTCTGCTAAACACAAAAGAATAGTTTTTGAATAATGTTGTAAACCTGTAACCATTGACTTCTATAGTATTTGCTTTTCCTACAATGGATATCAATGGTTGCAGGTGTATTTAAAATATCTTCCTTTGTGTTCAACAGAAAAAAGAAAAAAAAAAACTCAAACTGGTTTAATTTTGGGTAAACTTTCCCTCTAACTTAAATCATTAACAAAAATATACAATGAATTGAAACTATATCGATAAATAAAAAGCTTTTTGATGAAAATTGCAATGCGTTTTTGGCGAAATGAATGGATTTCTAACGAATAGAAAGTTGTGAGATGTGTTGAATAAAAGCGTATACAGTACGTGCAGGCAGCCAACAGCTGGTGTGACTGGAGATGCTGTATGATGATGTGCTGATGTCTCTGGTCCTCAGGGTGCCACCTGCCTCAGATGCCCCTGCCGCCTCTGCTGCTGCCACGTCACCTGCTGCTGCTGCGACTGCCAGTCAGGGCAAACCATCACTGCGCAGGATCAAGGGCCGCATCCACAGAAGCAAGAGCCTGGACAGCATGGATCTACTGGACTGCAATGTGAGTAAATAAAGCACACGCAGAGATGATGCCATTCAGTCGCTTGCTTTTCACAAACGCCTACTGAGCATGTGCTGTGAGAGTGTCATCACCATTGCTGAATTAGGGTTGCCTGTAGTTTGCTCAATGTGGATGTTGCAAGATTCTGAAGGATTGTAGTGGGAGGTTTTGATTTTTCATTTGTGTTTAAGGAATTTAAATTTCGCCAGGTATATCGAATGCACTTTTTACTGTAGCCAAATGTGATTTTGAGTGCTGATGTCACCATTACCAAATCTTGAGATGAGTCTTGAGATACTGTTGATTTATGTTTTAATTGTGGCAAAGTGGCTTTTTGAAGTAAAAATAGTTGATAAAAACACATTGGGCTAATTTACACACAAAAGGCAGTTATAAATAGTAACTTCAAAGTTCAAATATATGCAAAACATGAAAGTATGTGGTTCATGATGCGTGCGCTATGTTTTAAGTAACTTGAAGACATTAAAAATGTTAAATAACAAAGACTGAAATTCTTTTATTCTGGGATACCGGATAATTTTACCCAGAAAGCAAATTCAGAAAAGAAACATCTAGTTAGTATCATTAAAATGTTAATGTTATATTGTGTTTATTTGCTGACATAATGATAACATTTTACATTTTAACATTTCAAATCTTGCTGCACAAAAATTGTACCCAAAAGCTCCATATCAACCATGCTGTATCATCAACTGAGCACACAAGATACAGTTGGTCAAAATTATTAACCCTCTCTTTCAATTTTTTTTCTTTTTTTTTATATTTCCCAAATTATGTTTGTAAGGAAATTTTTACAGTATGTCTGATCATGTTTTTTCTTCTAGAGAAAGTCTTATTTGTTTTATTTCGGCTAGAATAAAAGCAGTATTTAATTTTTTTTAAATCCATTTTAAGGTCAAAATTATTAGCCCCTTTAAGCAAATGTATTTTTCGATAGTTTACAGAACAAACCATCGTTATACAATAGCTTGCCTAATTAACTTAACCTGCCTAGTTAACCTAGTTAAGCCTTCAAATGTCACTTTAAGCTATATAGAAGTGTCTTGAAAAATATCTAGTCAAATATTATATACTGTCATCACGGCAAAAATAAAATAAATCAGTTATTAGAAATGAGTTATTAAAACTATTATGATTAGAAATGTGCTGAAATAATCTTCTCTTTGTTAAACAGAAATTAGGAAGCAGGCTTATTATTAAGGGGGGGTAATAATTCTGACTTCAACTGTATGCCAGAAAAGTTGTACATAGTAAGATGGACACCAATTTGTTTGTTTAAAAAATCTCTTTACTAAAGGGTTTTGAGGTCTTTATACCTAATTGTACATGATTTTTGCTGCTTGTTCAAACTACTTACTTAAAATGAGCTTAAACACAATTCTGGAGATTTTTTTGGGAAGCTGAATTTTTTAATGCTCAATTAGCTTAAATTTGTTAAGTTAACTTAGTCACTTTGTGTTGGGTCAACATGAATGAGCTGCGTGAAGCCCTGCATTCTACAGTTAATCTTATCGTACAAAAGAACATAATCATAATTTATGTGCAAAGGAACACCCGCTTTGAAAGTTATCAGACGATTGAATGGGCATTATCAGTGGTTTTCAGCTGATAGATATGGGCCAGTAGAGGCCTTTTGTGCCAGCTGGCAGGCTCAGAAGGCTGTTTTCATCCATCCACATGGTTAATCAGCTATACTAATAGAGAAGACTCCAGTTCCAGATCTGTTTTAACAGTAATGTGATGGTTGGGTTTAGGCTTTGGGTGGATGTTAATAAAGTACAATTAACGGGAAATGTAATAAATAATATAAATAATTCTCGTGGCTAATCAGCTATACTAAGAGATAAGTGTCCAGATCCAGATCTGTTTTAACTTTGTCTTTTAGAAGACCAATTATATGAGAGACTTGCTTTGTCTAGTAAATAAGTGGGTCTAATTAGATTTGCATTGTAAAAATGAAATAAAAGTTAAAAATGTATTATTTTTATATCATATATTACGTTTTTTGTTATGATATTCCCAAAATCATTCTGCATAAATCTGAAGATTTTGTTTTACGAAATTCTCCACAGAAATAGCACAGAAAAATGTCTGTGATTCTATCAGGAGCAGATTCTATCTGGCCCTATCTATAGCTGATTAACCATGTGGATGGATGATAACAGCTTCTGAGTCTATCAGTAACGCCCATTCAATCGAGTGATAACATTCGAATTGGCTGAAAGGAACAAAAGTTGTTGATGTTCTGCTGGCTCTAAAGTTCAATACAATTAAAAACCCAAGTGAGAGTCATATATTTCCTGCAAGCCTTGTTTGTGAAACTGCATTCTGTACCAGTAAACACAGTAGCATTTTTTATGTTGTATGTATGTGTGTAGTAATGAAATTCACATATATTACATAGTTGTTAGTTACTCTGTCAGTTGTGTCACTACTTAAATCCTCTTCTTTGGCCTTGTTGTATAGTAAGTATCCATCACATGCACATAAAATCTAACCTCAAGTGTTTATGAATAGCCAAAATTGTTGAATAATACTTTAACTTTTTGAATACTTGACATGTTTTTTAATATAGAAATTAGTTTAACTTGGACTATATTGAATTATGTATTTGTATCCTTTTTAATACACGGGGTGAGTAAAGAATGCCAGAAAATGTATTTTTGTTAAAATGGTTTATTTAAAGTTATCTTAAAATATTCCATCTTAACCTGATAGAGTGTTTGATCCTGACAGCGTTGTCAGAGTACTCACTGTTTCTGTGTCCCAAGGTGCTGTTAAATATAGATGTAGATGGAAATTCTTTCTTATTCTTCTTCCCTCCTGAGATTTACTTAAAAGAAGAGTCTATTTTCCCCTTGTTATCCAATTTTAGATGCTCACTAAAAAAACAAGCTATTTTTACTCAAAGCAGAACATAGCGGTGCATCATTCTATAATTTACCGCTATGTGTCCAAATTAAATGGAGCAGTGGGGAAAATGGCTTCTGGACATAAACGTTCTAACCTCACCACTATTAACAGGCCACAAGCTCACTGACTTTATCTCGCGCCAATCCGTCAGGTCTGTGTGCCATCAAATCTCTGAGATTGTTCACAGTATTTATTCAGACCATTACTGTGTTAACGGCAATCATTATCAATTAGTCTGTTTTCCTTATTGATCAGAGACAACAGACACTACGGTGGAGTTCATTTGCAGACCTGTCTTGCACTCCTACAGTATACTGTATAGCATAAAGGATATTCAAATGCCTTACTTTGCTAGTTCGAACATTATTATGATGCAGTGGGATGTTCAGACCTTAAGATTAACAGACTTGAGTACCCAGAGTGTCACATTAGTCTGTGTAAATTTGATTAGGCAGCAGAGAAAAATGCATCAGACAGATTTTCTTTTACATGCTCGAGCCCCGAAGCGCAGGCTGACAGACAGCAGCGCAGTAGGTGGCATGTCCCCATTCATATTCCCCACTGCCAGATGATATCAGATTACCTCTTTGATCATGTGATGTGCAAAGCAAAAGTGCCAGTCACGTGAGCATGTGCAGAACATACTGACGTCAGCGATGTGGAGGAGTGATGCTATTAACTAAGCACCAGAGGCATATGCCTGTGTGGATGTGTTGGTGAACATGCTGCGTTTGCATGGATGTGTGAGATCCTGCGCCATTAACAGATGAGGTAAATCGAGCTGCCTGTAAATGTGTCCAACATGTGACCCACAGCATAAAACAATTGTTTAATGCGAGCTGGAAACTTTAAAACATTCCATATGTCGGTGCTGAGTGGTTTATTTTAGTGAGAAATTACAGGAGTAATCTCACAAATTAAAGGGGTAAGCTGCTTGATTCAAGCCCTAAAAACCATGATATCCCTGTGAATCTGCGTTTGAGCTGAAAGCTGTTTGCTGGCCCTGGTCATCTCATGTGCACTCACAAAAGAGAGATGTGCAGGGGGAGGGGAGAGGAGGGCAGCAGTTTCGGAAATCCAGCCTCATGCTAATGTGTCACTAATGCACTGTAATATAGTGTTTAAGAGTAAGAGTGCTGGGGCATGAAACATTCTGATCTGAATTTGAACTGAGGTTACATTGCAAATTTGAATGTAATGTTATTAAAATGAGCGTCACAGTGGGTAGCATGATCGCCTCATAGCAAGAAGGTCATTGGTTCGAGTCCCAGGTGGGCCAGTTGGCATTTCTGTGTAAAGTTTGCATGTTCTCCCTGTGTTGGTTTTCTATGGGTGCTCCGGTGTCCCCCACAGTCCAAATACATGCGCTATAGGTGAATTGAATAAGCTAAATTGGCTGTAGAGTATGAGTGTGAATGCATCAGTGTATGAGTGCTTCCCAGTGTTGGGTTGCGACTGAAAGGGCATCCGCTGGGTAAAACATATATTAGATAAGTTGAATAAATATTATTGAAATTTTAAGAACTTCAAATGAATGTACTTTTAACTAAGCAAGGTTGGATGTACATGTTGGCTTGGCAAAACCTAATTTAAATGTTTTGAGAGACGTCTGCAAACATATTTATGTAGTTAGATGAATGGATGGATGGATTGGCAGAAAGCTAGATGGATAGTAGGTACCCAAATATGTGCTTTAATGGGTAGTTAAATGAATAGCTAATGGTAGGTATACAGATGATAAATCAGTAGGTCAAAAGATGGATAAACTGGTACATACTGTAGACAGGTACGTAGGTAAATAATTGGATAGATGGGTTGGCAGATGATTAGTTGGATTGGTATTGTAGATAGATGGGTAGTTGGGTCAATAGATGGACAATAAATACATTGTAGGTACTGCCGATAATTAGCTTGTTTGACAGATAGATTGGTTCGTAATAGATGATGGAATAGATAGGAAATTAGATGGACAGTCGGGTAGGTATATAGATAGATGGGTGGGTGACTGGGTAAGTCCTAACCAAAGTCACTTTATGTGCAAATTGTTTCAGTTGTGGCCATATTTTCAAGTGCAGCTCCTATCTCTTTGAATTAAGAAACATAAAATTCTCAAACTGATTGCCAAGCTCAAGATTAAATTTCATTTGGAATCACCTGTCAAATTTTACAACAGTCTCATTTAAATCATAACGAAAAAGGTTTACCAAGCTAATGTGCATTTCTGGAGGATGCATTCAGACATCATCCTGTCAATCAAACTATGTAACTAGCTACAGTAAGAATCAATAAATTACCTGTCATCCTCAGATTAAAGGTGTGTTCAAATGTTCTGGCATTCAGAGTTTGTATCTTTTAGTCAATATAACTTGTGCCTGATGACAAATCCTTTACCAAAATGACAGCAACATCTTTGTTTACAAGCTTGTGGGCAATCATGTGTTCAGACATCACAGCTGTCATGTGATTTTGCATATTAATGGCAAAAGCAGGAACATATTAAGATAATCATGACAGGTGGAAAAGAATGTACCTCACATTAATTTCATACAGATTACAAAAGCAGAGAATATTTGTTTTCAAGTGGAGTTAGCTCATTTAAAACAAATGATTTCAAGCAATAATTCTATTTTTATGTGTCTATGAGCCAAGTTTTTTTTTTTTTGAGATTTCAATGTGTTTGTCAAACCCCAGTGGGTTCAAAGCAACAGAAACTGTCAAAAAGAACACATGTTTGACTGTCTGGTCCGAGCCCCTCATCTGGAGATTTGTCAGTTCATAGCATTTGATGATTGACTCTTTTACTAGAAAACACTGCTAGTGTACATGTTGAGTCTTGCATTTTCTCCCATTGTGTGTCACACTGACAGTGTCTTGTATGTTCTATAGTTTAATGTATAGTTGGGTAGGTGGATAATTTAAATAAATGGATAGTTGGGTAGGTAATGTACGGACATCTAACAGAATCTCATGGCAACATGTAACTTTTTGATTGAATGTCTAATTTGTAATCGATTGTATAATCTCATTCATACATTTTATTATGATTTGCTCATCCATTGAGAGGTAGGGTTAGGAGTGGGTTTTGGGGGCACATCTCATTTTAAAAATCTTATAATTTCATACAATTGAGATCATATAAATTAGCCACGTTTCTGACAATATGTAAAATAGTTAAGTTTCCTCATAAGTTCAAGCTGGTAGATCATAGTCTATGGCAAAATGTAATGAACAGTAACATTTTTCAAGACTGTAAAGGGAGGATTCAGAGTGGAATGACCTCAGATGACTTACTGTACTTGCTGCTTTCAGTACACATGAACGATCATCACACAAGCACAGATTTTCAGGACGTATAAGGTTCTAAGATGAAAGACTGATGGCTCCAGCTTCTTTAAATAAAGCATACCAACACCTGTACGGGATTTCTTCTTACAGATGGCCACTCTCTCTATTCTCTCAGGGCAGTGTAGGTGCTTGATGTAGTCTTTAGTCATTTGCTTTAGCCATTTGTGGAGTAATTAACCTCTCCTCCCCTGAGCTTCGGCAACTGCCACTGCTTTTGTAAGAGCGATTTTTCTCTGTTGACATGTAATTGCAGCATCGACCAAGCGAGTGAGTGCATGTGCCAGTGTGTGTATTTGTGCACGTGTGTGAGAGACTTGATGGAGGGGCAGCCTGTGGCAGCCTGATGGTGGACCGTACGTGAGGAGACTGTATAGTAGCTAAATTTAGAAATGGTCTCATTGCAGTTCACACAAGTTAATTCATTATTGACGTGAATGATGTAGATGGGGCTGATGGCCAGGGAAATTTAAAGCCTGTCTGGCCTCTAATTCCGGACTGTTCAAGTGAATAACTACAGATGACCGATCATAAAGCTAATGATGGAACGGGAAGCATGTCACACATGCCTGGTTGGGAGTATTTATTTGGCCCATATGGATCAATACTAAGCCTTTCTCACCAAAAGAGGAAGTTACGCTATAATATGATCACAACATCCCTTAATCATCTTATAGATTATGCACCATATGCTACACATGCAGAGATGTGACACATGCTGAGAATGAATAAGTGCGTAAATAGGATTTTTGCTTTCTGGGCATGAATAAAAATCAGTTAAATGGCTTAGACGACAGCTTTTTGTTTCTCACACCATTAGCATGATTTGCATCGTTACCCATGTCTGTTTTTATAATATTATTCAAAAGTTTGGGGTTGGTAAGTTATTTCTTATTCTTTAAAGTTAAAATAAAAGCTTTTTTTTCAGCAAGGGGCACATAATTGGTCTTTGACAGTTATTGTTGTAAGTTAATTAACAGTATTCGTTTCTGTTTATTTACTCAAATCAGATTATTAGAATGGAAACTAATGACTGTGGATTAAATAATTAATTAGGTACACCTGTCCAACTGCTCGTTAATTCAAATTTCTAATCAGCCAATTACATGGCAGCAACTCAGTGCATTTAGGCATGTAGACTTGGACAAGACGATCTGCTGCAATTCAAACTGAGCATCAGAATGGGGAAGAAAGGTGATTAAAGTGACTTTGAACGTGGCATGGTTGTTGGTGCCAGACAGGCTCGTCTGAGTATTTCAGAAACAGCCAATCTACTGGGATTTTCATGCACAACCATCTCTAAGGTTTACAAAGAATGTGGTCTGAAAAAGAGAAAATATCCAGTCAGTTGCAGTTCTATGGGTACAAATGCCTTGTTGGTGCCAGAGGTCAGAGGAGAATGGCCAGAAACAGAAGTTACAATTCGCACAGGCTCACCAAAAATGGACAATAGAAGATTGGAAAATGTTGCCTGGTCTGATAAGTCTTGATTTCTGCTGTGGCATTCAGATGGTAGGATCAGAATTTGGTGTCAACAATATGAAAGCATGAATTCATCCTGCCTTGTATCAACGGTTCAGCTTGTGGTGTAATGGTGTGGGGAATATTTTCTTGGCACACTTTGGGCCCATTAGTACCAATTGAGCATATTGTCAACGCCACAGCCTAGCTGAGTATTGTTGCTGACCATGTCCATCTCTTTATGATTAGTGTACACATCTTCTGATGGCTACTTCCAGCAGGATAATGCACCATGTCATAAAGCACAAATCATCTCAGACTGGTTTCTTGAACATTACATTGAGTTCACTGTACTCAAACAGCCTCCACAGACACCAGAACTCAATCTAGTAGAGCACCTTTGGGATGTGGTGGAACGGGAGATTCGCATCAGGGATGTGCAGCTGACAAATTTGCAGCAACTCCGTGATGCTATCATGTCAATATGGACCAAAATCTCTGAGGAATATTTCCAGTACCTTGTTGAATCTATGCCACAAAGAATTAAAGCAGTTCTGGAGGCAAAAGGGGTTCAACCCTGTACTAGTAAGGTGTGCCTAATAAAGTGGCCGGTGAGTGTATGTAAGATTGTAATGGTATTTCACAATATACATTTTTATCACTCACTAAAGAAATGCAGCCTTTGTGAGCATAAGAGCACCCAGACCCAGATTTTTGAATGTTATTGAATTTTGCTTGTAGAACAATTTTATAATGGCAGATCCTCATTGGTTTATGTGGGAACAGCTGATTGTCTTTTGTTGATGGCCAAATCTCTTCCTGTTCCACTTTATCCTCTGACTGATGGTTTATTTGTTGTGTTCCCTCAAGACAAATAGCGTATTTGTAACTAGGAAGAAAATCACTTTTGTGTCAGAAATGTGTGGGGAATCTTGGCTTACAGCCACCTGAGTATAATGAAAAATAGGGAAACTTCCTTTGCAGGAACAGGAATGCGTGTGCCAAGCTAACTTGACAGTGATGAAGAATGTGTAATAAAGGTAATAAAACTGCAATTGGTCATCGGGGAGTTGGAGAAGATGAAAAGAAATGTGAGAAGCTAAGGCAGTAGATGTGTGTGGGAAAGGGATAGACTGCCAGTCTGTGAGTGAGAGAGATCGAAAAGAAGAATGAAGATAAAAATAAGCTGTGTATTTGGATGTATGGGTTGTGGTTTCTGTCTCAGCTAACTCGCATACTGTCTAACTTCGGCATCAATCATGTATCACTTCAAAAGACAGCCTCCACATGGGATCAGCACATCAACATCTTCATGTCAAGGGCAGACTGGATGTTTTGACTGCAGAATTTTAAGTAGATGGAGGCTAAATGTGGAAATAGAGATAAAAATCTTTATAAAGGCAAAAGTTTATTTTTATTTTTATTTTTTTAAATAGTCGTTTCTATTATTGGTCCTGTTTACACCTGATGTTATGGTGTGTTTTGGTCAATCAAATCACAAGATGGCAGGGACTTTCATTTTGTCCATTTTCCAAATTTTATGATCATTGTTGGGTGAATATATAAGTTTTTTTTCAATCTAATATTGTGAAATAATCTTTTGGGATTCATGTTTAAACACAAAAGGAGATCATTTACATTCAAAGATGCGAATTAAACTGGAATATCACAAAAAACATTTGCGGATAAAGCACTGTTTCCATCCAATGAGCCAAGAAAGCAAAATCATCAATTCGGGATCTCTAGAAATTAAATACTGTTTGGCTACGTTTTCAGAATGAGCCTATGTTGTTTAAATCCTACTTGACTTCGACAACATGTCTCGTTGTGTTTAAAGATTGGGTCAGTAGGGTGGTCTTTTGTGGCTGCTTGAATGGATTTGACCACAGGAGTGTTTACACTACGAAAGCAATCCAGTTTAATGTGTTTTTTTATGATCTCTGGAAGGGGTCGAAAGTAGATGAGCTCTTAACGTGTCAGACACAATTTACACCTGCATTTAGCAACATCCTCTTGTGATCAGTTTGACAAAAAACAAGCATCTCAGTTCCAGATTTAAACAGGCCCATTATACACTACTTTTCGTCCCATTACAGCAGCTTTATCAGGAAAGAAAATTGCTCTCTGAGGAGAGATCCAGATAAGGACTCTCAAACAGAGGCCACAATTAATTATTCAGAGCAAACCGCCGACTGCTTCATCTGTCTTTAAATGCAAAATAGCTTCTAAATTATGTGGGACAAAAGCACAATGATCAATAATTTAGAAAAGCCTACTGTTCTTGCATAAGTAAGAGGTCGGGTTAGGATACTCACAGAGAGATGTGAGCTTGTGAACCGCTGGCCGGCTCTTCTCTGGCCTTTGTCAAATGTAATCAGCCGTTTCTCATCTCAGGTTTCATGCTTTAATAATAACTATTTTGAAGTTTGCATGAAGTACGATGACGATGTACTGAGGCATATTTACATTCCTCGAGGAGCACATGAACTTGCACTGTTTGTGTCATTCAGACAGACTGGATTTGTACAATTCACATTATCAGACTTTTCTTTTTTCTTTTCTTTTTTTTTCTTTTCTTTTCTTTTCTTTTCTTTTTTTCTTTCTTTCTTTTTCTTTTTTGTCTTTATTTCTTACTTTTGCAATATTTGTTTCTGTCTTCCTTTTTTCTTTCTTTCCTTTCTTTCATTTTCCTTCTTTCTTTCTTTTGCAATTTTTCTGTCTTCCTTTAATTTTATTTTTCTTTCTTTACTTTCCCTTTCTTTCTCTTTGTTTTTCTTTCATTCTATTTCTTTCTTTCTTTCTTTCTTTCCTTTTCTTTCTCTTTGTTTTTCTTTCTTTCTTTGCTTTCTTTTTTGTCTTTTTGCCTTTCTTTCTTTCTTTCTGTTTTTTTGTTGAAGTTCAAGATTGGTGCCACTTTTTACAATGCTTGATTTATTATTCTAGGATTCGGATTTAGGTTTAATAAACAGCTTTTATTTATGGCTGTAAATATTCAAAGGAAATAAGGAATGATGTACCTCTTTAATTTGATAGTTGGTCAATTTACAAGACTTGCAGGTTTCCTTTTGAAGGGCAGATTGTAAATGTTCTTAATGTGTTCACAACAAGTTGAATCAAGAATAAAGGTGCATTAGGTACATTATTTAAAATGACAGGAAACATGGACGTGTGCACTCCACAGTAATGGTTATTCTTTTGCATCTTGTCAAAATGACTCTTTTAATTGGTGATTAATCTTAATTGTTTTATTTTAATGTTTTAAGGTTTTATCTTTGTTTCTTTTGTTTTTTATCTTTCTTTCTTTTTTTCTTTAGGTGTGTTTCTCTTTTTGATATTTAATTATTAATTAATTCATTCATTCATTTTCTTTTTGGCTTAGTCCCTTTATTAATCCGGGGTCGCCACAGCAGAATGAACCGCCAACTTATCCAGCACGTTTTTACGCAGCGGATGCCCTTCAAGCCGCAACCCATTTCTGGGAAACATCTATACACACTCATTCACACCTATATAATACAGACAATTTAGCCTACCCAATTCACCTGTACTGTATGTCTTTGGACTGTTGGGGAAACCGGAGCACCCGGAGGAAACCCACACGAACGCAAGGAGAACATGCAAACTCCACACAAAAACGCCAACTGACTCAGCCTAGGCTCAAACCAGCAACCTTCTTGCTGTGAGGCGACAGCACTACCTACTGCGCCACTGCGTCGCCTGATATTTTATTTATTTACTTATTTATTTATTTATTCTCTCTGTTTCACCAACTGCCAGATCAAATTGCAGCCAACATAAAATTTTGTTCTGAACATTTTGAAATCTCACAGCGCTTCAGTCTTCATCCAATGTGCTTCATTTAGTCTGATGGCTGATTTGGTTATGAAAGACTCCCAACAGTGAATTAGGACCTTACTGGCGCAGCATACAAACCAATCAATCAGTGTCCGCGGAGAGCATTTATTTAATATCTCAATAACCGTATCCAGTTTCCACATCAGAACTGAAAATCAATAAAAATAGGAGCCAAACTCTTACACACAAATGTCTTGCGTTGTGTTGCATGTAATGTGATAAACCCAATAGGTAAACAACGAGAGAAAACAAACATCCCAGTGCACCAGATCAGACACTAATGCACTTTTGCCAGGCATATGCCACCAGTGGACAAACAGCTGGTGTCTGGTCAGATGTTGCTTTCTGGGAAGAGTGCAGTCGTTGTGAGCTGCTGTGTTGCCAGATTTCAGCCTTTCCCCTCTGCCACCTACTTCTGTCCTTGCTTGCCACCCGAACAAACCCTAAATGCTCCCAAACACAAACATTGCATCAGTGACTCCACAAATATCTTGGAAATACAGACGCCCAGACATGATGCGTATAGCAGGCTAATACCATATTTAAGACCCTTTTAGACCAAACGCTGTTGTTTACACCTGGGAATAACAAAAAGCATTACTCCTGCTCTGAAGAACTTGTTGATTTATTTACTTTTTTAAAGATGTTGCTCACAAAACGTTCTGGATGTAGAAATATGTTGACAACTTTTATATTAAATCCTCTTTTAATTGTCAATCAGTGAATACCCTGTGATGAAACAAGACCTTCAAGGCAGTTCCTAATGTCGGCTGGAAACAGAATTTACCATGTTGACATTTTAGGGGCAAAAAATTTAGTCCATGCATTATTTGTTATTTTAGTTTGGGGGAGGGCTCATGTCCGTCTCAGTAACCCCTTTCACACAGTGATACCTGTAAATATCCAGATAACTTCTGGACCAACTTTACCAGTAAATTTAAAAAAGCGCTGCTCACACAAGCAAGGACGTTCTGGAATTTTTCCAGAAAAGACCGTTGACACATCCACAACATTTAAAAAAAAAAAAATAAAATGCTTATGATAAACCGCTGTTTGTTTACCTTTGAGCTCTCCTTCAGTTGCTTGATGTGTGTGCACGTGAAGAAGTGCTCCAGTGAGCACTAGCACACACACACATATTATGTACATCTCGACATGCGAAAGTGTTCCTCCATGTGTTTTCATTGAAGTTGTTCCCAATACTTATCCATCCACAGAATTTGTAATGTAGTCAAATGTGTACACATTTAGCTGGATTCGCGCTTCTGCTATTGGATTTCTCGGGGACAAAAGCAGCTACATTGAACGCTAATATTTAAATAAAAGTGAAACCATCAACAAAAGCCTGACCCCTTCTATATTTACAAACACAAGCGCAGCCGTTTAGAGCTCATTTCTGGTTATTAAATGTCAGAGTTTACTGGTATTTTGGAATGAATGTGTTAATGGTCTTTTTTCGTTCCAGAAATTTTCCGAATATTTCAGGTATCACTGTGTAAAAGGGGCTATTTGCCTACAATGGTCATGACACAGTGTTTCATGCACAGCCAATAATGTCAGTGATGTCACTAATAACAAGGGTTTCTAAATTCTACATGCAACCATATAAAAAGGAAGTGTATGGTTTTAAAAAAATAGGAGTATTGCTTTAGGTTCGTTTCGCTGGTCTTCATTTATTGAGTGTGTAAATTGAAGTGTAGAAGCATGCCTGTGGAAGTGCCATTTATTCCAAGCCATCATACATTTTACATGGACATGCAGAAGGTCAAGGGAGGAGTCAAAGCTCAGAGGCGATTGATGGGATTTTGATTTATGACAAGCTGTATGTGTGCAAGCAGGTCGCTTGTGAGTGGATTAGGCATTTACTGGATACTTATGTCATGTATTGTGCATTTCTACTATATCTGTACGTATGCACTGCCTTCTGGTCAAGTCTAATAGACATATGCTGATTCAATAATTCAATATAGTTTGATAATGAACATGAACATTATTGATATTGTTGACACTTCAATTTAGCTTGAGTACTTGTCTATTATTAAATCTCTTAGAGTTTTAAAGGCTTTTTAAGCATACTGTATTTAAATTGTTGTATTGCCAGTGATTGTTTGTCACAGAACCAAATGCTCTTAAACTTAATAGGTGATTTAATTTCAGACATTTACATTTTTACATGTTAATCTTTCCAACGACATTGACAGTTCTACTATTTATACTATAAAAGTATACATAATATACTATTGATATTTATTTCACGCACACTGTACATTTCCATTTGTTAACATCAGTTAATTTAACTAAAGTCAATTTTTGGCAAGTTCAAAAGCCTTTATTTATCTCAGATGATGTTTTTAGTTAATGCCTAATAACACAATAAAATCCAATGTCATAATTGTCAATAACTAATAAAAATAATTGTTGTTTTAACATTAACTTTAACATGTGTTAACTAATGTTTACTAATTAAAGTTTATTGTGAAGTGTTCCATTCAATTCAAGGTTATTTTATAGCACTTTTCACAATAATTGTCATTCTAAAGCAGCTTTACAATAGATGCACAAAATTACATTACAGTCAAAATCAGAAAAGGTTAAGGTGCAAAAGTATATAACCTGCAGTTACACAATATATAGTGTGTTTTTCAAAAAGGTGATGTGTATAATACGCTTTTGTATTGTAATTAGATCAAATTATTAAAAAAAGATCAGATCATTACAATAATTAAGAACAATCTGTGTAATGCTTAAGATTTTATGCTGTTAGTGATACCTATTGAATGTAATAATATTTTTCAATTTAATTTTGTTTAAAGGGCACCTTTGATGAACACATTCACATTCTGGAGACACAAATGACTTATCTTAAATCTTAAAAAAGGGGGTAAAATATGTGCCCTTTAAATCATTTAATTACTCTGAACATACAATAAAAAGCAATAAACTAAGTACTTTTTTTACCTGTTAGAGTAACCTTTTTTATTATGCTGCTTACTGTAGAACAATATTGTAATAACACCGTACTTTAACCAAGCCAATTGACAGACATGGTGGGAAAAAAATGAGCTCAGTTGGAGACCATGTTCTCATGTTTTCCTCTGACCAGACCAATGAATAGGCAGAGCTGTGTAGCATCTATATTGATTTCTGTCATTACGGATTCTCCAAATCCTCCATTTACATTGCTGTGCTTATGTGCAGCATGCGTTTTTCAAAGTAAATGCTGCTTAGCCTATTAATATAGACAAAGCACATTTAGCCGTTTGCCGGATGCTTTGAGAGACCGATTTGTCATTTCCACTCTGGTGTTGCATTTCTCAAAATGATGTATGATATCATTATGTTGCATTATGTGCGTAGCGTTTCGCGTGCACCCATTGGTTTAGCTTGGCTTGCATTTACAGCACAAACGCAACATCAAGCACCAACAGGTTCAGTGGCCCCTGAAATGCGCCTGCCACCACTGATTCTGTGTGAGCCGCAGGATTCAAGTCTTTCAGTCTGTTGCTATGGAAACACAGTTGGCCAATGGCAGAGGGGGGAGAGGAGGAATGAATCTTAGGAAATTTTTTATTTAATGGAGATCGCATATACGAGAATGAGAGACAGAAGAGATGGAGGGAGATGAAGTGGTTTCAGAAGTGAAAGGGAAGGCTCAGGCATACGTACTGTTTATATCAGATCTTTTCCCCTTCATCCGGCTCTGAACTGAAGATGGGGATGTCTTCAGGCGTACATGTGTTTCCGTGTAAGCTTTTCTTTACTCCTGAATTAAACTGAGCTGTTTAATTCTGAGAAAGGCTGTTCTTCTGTATGAGGGTGAAAGCCATGTTGAGCTGCTTTAAACTGGGATGTTGAATGTCTTATTTATGGGAGACTGACAAATAATAGATATGAGCTTTCTGCACTAATTACCTTCACTAATTCAAGCCTCCTTTGAGCTTTTCACACCTCGAATGGTGCGTGTGATATCTGACCCCAGGAGAGGATGACAGGGCTGGTTTGAGATGTAAAAAAAGCAACCGTGCAGGTGAATGAAATGTGAGCTGTTGATGTGGCAAATATTTCAAGGTTTGTCGCTGCTTTTTGTTTATTTATTTTTTCTGTGTTGTGTTGTGTTTTTCTTCAGCAGTATTACTTCCTTTTATTTTATTAAGCAAAATCCATCTATCCATACATACCTGTACTGTACATCCATATATATACTGTACATCCATACACATTAACTACATGCATACAACCAACCATACAGTGCTCAGCATATATAAGTACACCCCTCACAAATCTCTCATTTAAGGTAATATTTTTTTTAGGAAGCTTTAGAGATTAGTCAGTACAGATACCAAATCTGGAGCTAATCTTACAAAACAACTGAGGATAATGGTCCAAAATGAGTATACCCAAATGTATATGATATTTTTTAATTTATAAATATTAAATAAAACATTTAAAAAGGGAAAATTTTAGAGAAGCAAAAACGAATAAATTTTGTTAAAGTTGTTGTAATTTTTGCAATATTTTCACCCAATATTTCACATAAATTTAATTGTTTTATCTTTCTATTTCTAAAGATATTCATAGCTAAAATCTTATTTTAATAAATATATCTGTTTAATAAATCTGTTTTGTTCAAATTCACCAAAATATATGACCGTTATTCGCTGAGAAATGGATAAAAATATTCATTTTCAAAATGGGGTCTACTCATTTTGGCTGAGCACTGTACATACCTAAATATCTGCAAATATCTACGTTTTTTATCTTTTATATTATTTCAGGTAATATTTATTTACATCAGCTTGGATTTTTGTTTAGTTTATTTTGCAGAAATTATCTTAAAATTAAACCTATGGACCATTAATACCTTTACGTTGTGCCATCATTTTATTTAATATTAAAGAAGATTGGAAATATTCTTTATTGTCTAGTAAAATAGTGGCGCAATGTAAAATTATAAATGGTTTATAGTAGGGCACACGTTACACAGTGCAATTTTTATTCTGCGTTAAATATTGCAATAGGGTGACGCGGTGACGCAGGAGGTAGTGCTGTCGCCTCACAGCAAGAAGGTCTCTGCTTCGAGCCTCAGGTGGGTCAGTTGGGGTTTCTGTGTGGAGTTTGCATGTTATCCGTGCGATCGCGTAGGTTTCCTCCGGGTGCCCTGGTTTCCCCTACAAAGACATGCGGTACACGTGAATTGGGTAAGCTAAATTGTCTGCAGTGTGTAAGTGTAAATGAGTGTGTATGGATGTTTCCCAGAGATGGGTTGCAGCTGGAAGGGCATGCGCTGTGTAAAACGTTCTGGATAAGTTGGCGGTTCATTCCGCTGTGTTGACCCCGGATAAATAAAGGGACTAAGCCAAAAAGAGAATGAAGGAATGAATAAATAAATATATATATATATATACTGTTTATATTTACTATTGTTTGTTTACTATTTGTATTGTAATGTTTGTAAAGAATTGATCATTTTAGATGGATTGGGAATATTCGGTAGGGGAGTGCATAAAGTATAATAAACAAGCATAGATAAATTCAATAAAGAAAATTATGAAAATTAAATGAACAATGTTTTATTGTTTTCCAATGAGTCTAAATGTATTCAGGTAAATTGAATAATTGAATGTAAAAAAATACTGCAAAGTCCTCATTTTATATACAATTCAATAAAATTACATTACATTTACATTATGTCATATAGCAGACGCTTTTGTCTAAAGCAATTTACAATTGAGGAGGTATTTAGCGATTCAACAAAAGACAATACATACGAGAAGTGCTATTTATTCAAAGTAACTTATTTGGGTGCAGAGAATTTAGTGCTGAAGTAGGAGTGTTTTTTAATAAGGCAGTGAGAGAAACAAATTAGTCATTGTTAGTTTTTCAAAGTTACAAACGGTACTGTTCCTATGCCTGAATGCTTTTAAAATCCTCATACAGTCACAGGCCTCAAAAACACTTGCAAAATTTTATAAATTTTAATCTCAGCATTGCATATACTCACGGTGTAACTATTGCGAATGATCGATATATTGTGCAGCCCTACTTCATTGGTTTAATTTTAAGATAAATAAACTTTTCTGGCTAGTAGATGTTAGTAGTGTGTGTGTGTGTGAAATGACTCGGACATGCTCTTGATAGCTTTTTTAAACTGTCTACATTCATTATTCTTCGAAAGAAATGTAAGTGATGCCTCACATAAACTGTAGTGTATTCCTTCTGCTTTCCAGAGACCTGAGGTTTCCTGTTTCATGCTCATGAGAGCCAACCACAGGATGAGAGAGAAATAAAAGAGGATGATGATACTTGAGAAATCTGACCTAATTTAGGAATGATTGTTTAAGGCATGTATTTATGGCACTGCTTTTATAATCGCTACATCGGTATGAATCATTTTGTACTTAAAAAAAATGAGAATTAAATCATGGAAATAATTTTTTCGTAAAACATCTACTAGCCAGGAAAGTGTTTGAGAATGTAGGCTATTTGTTTGATGCTAGCATTCATTAGCAAACAGTGTTTTTCTTGAACTGTGACATCAGTAAGAATCATTTTGCCCCTAAAAACTATTCGAGTAACCCAATGTGCTACTTGATTGGTGTTAGCATTCATTAACAAGCAATGTTTTTCTCTATATTGAACTGCGGCATCAGTAGGAATAATTTAATCATTAAATCAAGAACAAAATCTGAAAATATAATTGTTCAATTACTAGTAAAAACTAGCAATGAATTGTTTGTTTAATACATCGTTTGCTTGATGTATTAACAAATTAGCAAGCTGTGTTTTTCTCTGCCTTTGTCTCATTATGTCATCATTTTGCTCTTAAAAACAAGATTGTCATTCCACTAGATGTGTGGACATACAGAGAACATACAGAGGAACGAAATGTCTTGTCTCGTAGGACAACGGTGCTACATAAATTAATCATAAATACACACACAACACTGGACACAAGCTATTTTAAAAATCCATATGTATAACTAGCATATGCTGTAAGATACACATTAGACATAAGATATACAGGTACTTTAACATGAGACTGAACAATGTTGTAAGAGGTATTAAAGGTGATTATATTGATAGAAAGAGATATTTAAGGTGTAATATTGTGCAAAAGAGTTATTTAGGTATGAATCAATCAGTGCAAGATGATTGTGGTACATTTATAGTAAACATCATTTTTCTTTTATGAATCCTTGTAAGATGGAGTTTAGACAAAGTGTCTTTTTAAAGAAAACAGACCTTAAAACTGAGGATTTTGTAATGAGCAGGACAAACCATCAAGAAGCTTCCGTCAAGAGGCTGGAAAGACTTCGGTAAAGAGAGGCTTAGGTAAAGAAGTTTATATGACTGTTAATTAAAATCTAGCCCATGCACTGAAAAATATTTAAATTGCGTTTTCTTTGTTATATTTCATCTCCAACAACAATACTGAACTTATATAAAGACGTGTTTGGACATTAATGTCTGAATGCATAATTATCCAAAGACCTGAGGAGATGTCTCTGCATGAAAGACTTGTGAAGGGGAGATTAACCTGCTGCTTTTCCAATAAGGTAGGAAATTAAATATGACAGAAATGTGGATGATGTGTGGATGATTGACAGGGCTCATAAGTAAGCAACATAACAATTTGTTAACGAGAAAGTATTGTGTCCTACTTGTACATGTACATACTTTTAGGGTGTAGTATAAGAATGTGAATTGGGACGCAGCAACAGACTGAAACACAGAAACTGCGTCCCAAATGGCACACTATACACTATGCACTCATGCACTATGTACTTATGCACATACACACTCAACATGATGAGTATGTATGAGATATGTATGTAGTGGTGTCCCAAATGGCACACTAATGTTTTTTTACTAAGCGGAAATTCAAACCGTTTCCCTGATGACATTTGACGGTTGCTAAATCAGTGAAATAAACGACCGAATTATCAAATAATACCTGCCGTGAGTATTGCTGTATTCACCATCGGGAGGCGCTATAATCACTCTTGTAGGAGAATTTTGCTTTCACCATCCAAAATAAATAAAGTTATTCAACAAGTGCGTCCGATAGTTCCGCCCCTTCCGCTACGTAAGCAAACCTGCGGTCGTTGAGTGCGTGAAGTGTCCATCATTCCACACTTCATTTTAGCGGCTGAATGAGTGCATCATCCTGGTAATTAAAGTGCACTTATTATTTTTAGAGTTTTCAGTGTGAACACACTACTTACACTATTTATACTACAAATGGCGTAGAATAGTGCATAAGTATGCGATTTGGGACACAGCTAGGGTTATATATATATTATGTGAGAATGAGCTGCAGGTGTAGTGTAATCAAAGTTCATAAACATCAGGTGTGAGGTGCAGAGTATTATAGGACGTGTGGTCCGTTTGCAGATCTGCTGTTTAGAGTGTCCTCTAGTGTGTCTGGTGAGCACTCAGGCTGGTGACCATGACAATAATGAACTCCGACTTAAGTAAGAATCTTTCTGCCTTTTAAAACAAGAATGAAATCTGGGAATGTAATTGTTGATTTACTAATAAAACACTGCGCGACTGTGTACTTGATGTGTTAACACTTATTAGCAAACAGTTTTCCGTCTTGAACTGTAACATCAATAAGATTCACTGGAAAAATCACAAATTAGTCTCTAGTAAAAACGTTACAAGGCAGGGAAGTGTTTGAGCATGTGCTTGATTGGTGTTAGCGCTCATGAACAAACAGTGTTTTTCTGTGTCTGGAGCTGTGTGCTTTGTACCCAGCACAGGCCTTCACCCTCGGGCTTGATTCATCATGGTCCATCCCCTCTGCTGTGCCCCATTAGGATCAGAGCTGCTATTTCTGTCCTCTACCTGTGGCGGGACGCTCCCTGCATTGCCTTCATGCCTTCCCAGCCAAATTCCATTAAATAAGAGAAGGGTTTGTCTAAGGCTCCTTTTTGACAGAAAGCTCCGGAGGAGTTTAAAGGAAGCAATGGGCTTTAATGGAAACCTTTTAAAGAGGCTGAGCTGAGCTGACCAGTGGGCTGCTGTCTGGATGTACTTCAGTCAGTAAATACACTGGCCGCTGTGCTGTGATCTCTTGCCAGGCACAGAGAGAGAGAGAAAGAGAGGGAGTGAATCAGACATAAAAAGAGGTGTAGGAGGAGATTTCAACAAAGGAACACCAAATAAAAACAGACGAAGAGTCACACAGATATTGACTGTTCCCTTAAGCATGGGCTAAAGCAATTATGTAGAAAAATATGCTGTCACTTTTAAGGTCGTAGGTCATTCTGTGCTGTGGATTTTCTGCTTCACTTATTCTTGGCCAAATTTACGATCCTCAGGTTTGATTAATTGCTTAGTCGATACTCAGGTCATTTGAGTTATTAGAGTCTATCAGGATTCATTTGAGGCTGATTTACACTGAGTGAAGTATATGTATTTTGTAAGAAAGCAGCTCCTTGGTTTTCATTTTTGTGTTTGAGATGGGGCATCACAGTGGCACAGTTGCTAGCAGATCACCTCACATCAAAAAGGTCACTGATTGGAGTCCCGACTGGGTCAGTTGGTATTCTGTGTGGAGTGTGTCTGAGTTAATGAATATCAGACTCAAAGAAATAATGTTTGATTATGTTTGAAATCAGGGTAAAAGTAACTTTTACATAAAAGTTCATTCAAGAGTTCACACTTAGCTGATGATTTACAAAGCTTATTTGGCATGCTGTCCCGGGAGAGAGCCCCGAGCTCAAGGGCTCCTCGAGCCCGGGGCTTCCTCCCGTTGGCAGAGCAAGAAGGGAGCCTGAGCTCGGTGGATCTCAGAACTCCCCTGCCGCTGTAGCTAAGGGAACGTAAGGAATTAGACCAGCTTGATTGTTAAGTATGTTGAATGTCTTTGGATGGTGGGAGGAAACCGGAGAGCCCGGGGAAAACCCACGCGGACACGGGAAGGACATACAAACTCCCCACAGAAACACTCACCGGTCCTATCGAACTAGGACCGGCAGTATTCTTGCTGTGTGGTTCACAGTGCTAACCACTGGACCGCCGTGCCGCCCAATTACAGGTAAAGGAGGAGAATAGGGGAGGAGGGGGGTTTCTTCCAAACGAAGATAAAGTGAACTGAAAACTTAGACTATTTATGGTGCCTTAGGGCTCATATGATTGGAAGATTAGTGATTAGCAAATGCGAGACTGGACGTGATAAATCATAAGCACGTGATCCTCTCGAAATTAGTTTATGAATAAACTTCACTTCAAGAGTTCACACTTAGCTGATGATTTACAAAGCTTATTTGGCATGCTGTCCCGGGAGAGAGCCCCGAGCTCAAGGGCTCCTCGAGCCCGGGGCTTCCTCCCGTTGGCAGAGCAAGAAGGGAGCCTGAGCTCGGTGGATCTCAGAACTCCCCAAAATGCAGAAATTAATCGCTCGGGACAGCAGCCGCGTATTCGAAGAAAAAAACCCCCAAAAGGCAGGAAATTTAGAGCTATATCCGGCTGCTGGATATAATAGAAGGAAAGAGGTTAAATGCATGGGCATTAATTAGATAGGATTAATAAGGGTGAAAAGAGGATTCTGATAACTCTTGCTGGAGTTAGAGTTTGAAGGAACCCCTGCGGGGTTCATGGTTTTCGGGGTTAAGAAGAAGGGGAGAATAGGTGGTTTGAAGCAGTGGAAAGAGAACTTTGAGTGAATCTTGTGGGAGTTGGAGCTCTAAGTGACCCCTGCGGGGGCCAGAGTAGAGTGAAGGTATGGAGCAGAGAGTGGAGGAGAGTAGCTCTTACGAAAGATGGAGCTTTGTGAGAGTTTGAGTTTAGAGCGGCCTCTGCGGAGGTTAGAGCTTGAGGGTAGGGTGTAGATAGGAGTGACCTCTGCGGAGGTTAGAGCTTGAGGGTAGGGTGTAGATAGGAGCGACCTCTGCGGAGGTTTGAGCTTGAAGGTAGGGTGTAGATAGGAGTGACCTCTGCGGAGGTTTGAGCTTGAGGATAGGGTGTAGATAGGAGCGACCTCTGCGGAGGTTTGAGCTTGAAGGTAGGGTGTATATAGGAGTGACCTCTGCGGAGGTTTGAGCTTGAGGGTAGGGTGTAGATAGGAGTGACCTCTGCGGAGGTTAGAGCTTGAGGGTAGGGTGTAGATAGGAGCGACCTCTGCGGAGGTTTGAGCTTGAAGGTAGGGTGTAGATAGGAGTGACCTCTGCGGAGGTTTGAGCTTGAGGGTAGGGTGTAGATAGGAGCGACCTCTGCGGAGGTTTGAGCTTGAAGGTAGGGTGTAGATAGGAGTGACCTCTGCGGAGGTTTGAGCTTGAGGGTAGGGTGTAGATAGGAGTGACCTCTGCGGAGGTTTGAGCTTGAGGGTAGAGTGTAGATAGGAGTGACCTCTGCGGAGGTTTGAGCTTGAGGGTAGAGTGTAGCTAGGAGCGACCTCTGCGGAGGTTTGAGCTTGAAGGTAGGGTGTAGATAGGAGTGACCTCTGCGGAGGTTTGAGCTTGAGGGTAGGGTGTAGATAGGAGTGACCTCTGCGGAGGTTTGAGCTTGAGGGTAGGGTGTAGATAGGAGTGACCTCTGCGGAGGTTTGAGCTTGAGGGTAGAGTGTAGCTGGGAGGAGCAATGAGTGGAAGAGAGTAACTCTTGCGAGAGTTGGAGCTTGAAGCAACCTCTGTGGAGGTCAGAGCTTGGGGGTAGAGTGTAGATAGGGGGAGATAGGTAGCAGTGAGTGGAAGAGAGTAACTCTTGTGAGAGTTGGAGCTCTGAGCGACCTTTGTGGAGGTCAGAGCTTGAGGGTAGATTGCGGATAGGAGGAGATAGATATCAGTGAGTGGGAAAGAGGATTTGGATAACTCTTGCGAGAGATTGGGGCTCGGAGCGACCCCTGTGGGGGTCAGAGCTAGAGGGTGAGTCATAAGGAGAAGAGAGGTAGTTGAAGTAGAGTGAAGAAGTTTTAGCTTGAGCGGACCCCTGCGGGGTTTGGAGCTTGGAGAAAGAGTCTAGGCGGAAAAAGAATAGGTAACATCGTGAAGAAGAAAGGACTGTGGCCGCTATGGCCGAATCCTGCGAGAGTTGGAGCTCAAGGGGGCCCCTTCGGGTGTCTGAAGAGTCTAGACAGGAGAAACAAGATCATTAGAGGTAGAGTGTAAAATAGATTAGTTGGGAGTGGAGTGTAGAGAAGAAAGGAACGAGAGGCTGAAAAGTAGGGTTATAAGGATAAAAGATTTGGAAAAGTTGGAAGAAGGGAACAAGCACAAATATAATACATATGTACAAACGCAGTAAATGCGCAAAGAACATGTGGATACAAACGTCTGCATCTGTAAATAGCTATTGGTGATTGCAGAAGATGCTAACTGCAATGGCCCTTGAGGGAGTCCTTGGCAAACATGTAAGGGTGCCATGGGTGGACAATTGGGCTTCTGCGGGGTTTGGTTTGGATGACTCTTGCGAGAGTCGAGGCTCTGTTAGACACCTTTTTGAGTTGGAGCCGTGTGAGGAGGTGCTTGGGGGTTGGTTAAAGCCTGTTGGGCTTTCTTGAGGTGGTATTTACTGAGACGTATATAAGATTTGAAAACTTCAGAAGACCAGCGACCAAGGGTCTGGATCTGATGGTGTGAGAGCCCGTTGTAGTGGCTGCGCCAATCCTGAATGAGTGGCTGGAAAAGGGCTCTGGGAAAAAACCTGATAGGCGAAAGATTTCTTTAAGGTGTTTTTGAAACCAGAATCGAGATACTGGACGGTTAGCGTCATCAGTAAAAAGCGGGGCCAGTGGGTTAGCCTCTTGAGATTTTCTAGGCTAAGAGGGTTTGGAATGGGCGTGTAGGTGAAGGAATATTGAAAATGAGGATAGAGTGTCCTCTCTGGAATTAATCTGTTTTGCTTTGTTTGATAAGGAAAGAGATAGTTTCCCTGTCTTGCAAAGCTAGATCTGAGATGGTGGGGTGGAGTAGAGGGTTAAATTTGGATGTAACTGTTAATTCAGAACATTTAAGAAACCCCCCAAAAAATGCTAGATTGAACATAGCATCTAAGGTGCGGGCTGTATGGGAGGAAATGTAACCTTTACAGAGGGTGTAGATGCATGAGGTAAGGATTTTGAGTGTAATGGGTTGTCTAGCATGGTATGGAATTGTTTGAACGAATTCCATGCTGTGAGGTATGCATTGAGGGTTCTGGGAGCTATTGCTTGTAGGATAAGAGATAGAGAAGTTTGATGAAGATTATGAAGTGGGTGGTTTATGGAAATATCGTTACTGAATAAGGAGGGACCGGCGTTGGGTGAGGGTCTGCTTCCGGGGCTAGTTGCCAGAATATCTGCAAAGAGAAATGAGAGAGAGAGAGTCAGCGATTTGGTTTTTGCAACCAGGTACATGTTCAGCAATCATGATAAATTGTTTTTTAGCAGATATCCAGATAAGGTGTCTTAAAAATGGCATAAGCGATTGGGAGTGGGAGCGCCCTTTGTTAATGCAATGCACTGTAGCTTCGTTATCACAGTGAAAGAGAATGCTAGATGTAGACCATTCGTCCCCCCACAGGATGGCTGCTGCGATGATAGGGTAGAATTTGAAGAGGGCTGAAAAACATTGGTCTTTGGAATGGAATTACAATTGGGTTGGCCATGTTGAGACAAACCAGTGTCCTTTATATTAGCCACTGTAACTTATTGGAGGGGCAGCGTCTGTGTATGTGTTGATGTCAATAGGGGATGCAATCAAGTCGCTGTAGAAAAAGGAACAGCCGTTCCATTGCTTAAGGAAAGAGATCCATAAGCAAAGTTCATCGCGACTGGGTTTGGAGAGAAAAATTGTTTCTTCTAAACCATGAACTGTGGTGGATAATTGATGGAGGTGGGAAATGAAAGGAATAATGCGCATAGCGAAATTTAGATGGCCGAGAATTGGTAGGAGTTCTCGTTGTGTGCACATCTGTTTTTCAAGGAAAATTTGGGATAGAGAAATTATTCGATTGATTTTCTCTTTAGGAAGGGATGCTTGGAATTTATGCGAGTCTAGATTAATACCCAGAAATTCATTGAAGTCAGATCAGATTTCGCTGATCTTCCGAGATCAGCGAAAACCTGCTGGGTGATCGCTAGGTGTTTGGCTGGAGGAGATGACGGGGGGGAAATAAGAAAATCGTCTAGAAGGTGAATGAGGTATGGTATTTCGTAAATATTAGACAGAATCCAGCATAAAGCTTCTGACATTATGTCAAATATTTTTTGGGCTGCTTTTGCATCCGAAAAATAGAATTGATTTCGCCAATAAATGCCAAAAGGTGCCAGAAGTCTGGGTGGATTGGCATGATTTTAAAGGTAGGGGAAATGTCTTCTTTGGCTAGCCAGGTGTTACGACTGGCTATCTTTATGAGAGAGATCTCTTGATCAATGTCGTGGTAGTTAAGTAAATATTCGTCCAATGGGATAGTGCTGTTAATGCTAGGAAAGGAGCAATTGTGTTGGGACGAAAGGTCGACTACAAGGCGTTTTTGCCAGAACATTTTTGAGTAGCGACACCAATGGGGCTAATGCGCGAGATATTAAAAGGAGGAGCCTTGGAGTTCCAATCATGAAGTTGTTGTCGATTTCTTTTTAATAAGATAATCAACGGTTTCAGGTTCGGAGGTTGCAGACTGCAGGTTAGGACAGATTGGATAAAGTAAAAAATGGAATGTATCCTTTGTGAAGAGGATGTGGAGTGTAATAGGTTGGATGAGGGTCAGCTTCTGGAGCCAGCAGTCATGATCTCTAAAATAGAAAAAACAAAGAGAATCAGAAATTAAATCTTTGCAAAATAATACAAGTATGGCAGACATGAAAATTGTTTTAGTTTATATCCATGCGAGGCATCTTAATAAGGGCATGGGCGGCTGTAAATGGAAGCGCTTTTGATAATGCATGGTCCGATGACTTCATTGATACGATGTGCAAGGATGGTAGGGGTGGGTGTTCGTCTCCTAACGGGATGACAGATGAATGGAGAGCTGAGGACATGGGATATGGCTAGTCTGGTGGTCCTGGAAAACTGGTACCCCTTGAAGACTGAGCATGTGAAGTGATAGTGAAGTTTAAATTTGTATTTATAACAGTCAAGTGGGAAGTTTGTTTCTTTGCCGTTTTCACATCCGACTGACTTGCTATATAATCTTATATGACGCTTGTAAATCAACACATGAGTCGCTGGTGTATTACAATTGGACTTCTGTGCTTGATGGCATAATGTTTTTCAATAGCTTGTTAATATTTACTGGTTGGGTAATAATCTTTTCAGAAGTTAAATGTCAAATGGAATTTTATTTTATTTATTTATTTTTTTTTTTTTTAACTAAATTTACAAGCGTGTCTGGCCTATTCATTCATAAGGTCTTTGCAACAGAGTCAAGAGAGAGGGCGGGACCATCTCCAGTCTTTTAGCTCATTGGATGGAGACGCTTATCTTTACAGCTATTGGCTTAAGGAGTTTCAGTCAGGCCATGCAAAAGGTGCAAAAAGCCTGGCGGCCATTTTGTTGATCAAATTCAACATTGTTTGTGGCTGGAGCTGCTGCTCTGCTGAACACATTCCAGCAAACAATCTGTTAAACGATGGATAGCATGTGTACTGCTAGGAGAAGGTGAGGGTTCCGTTTTATTGCAATAGCTTTGGAGTTTGGCTTATATCTTGCTGGGAAATAAGGTTGAAGACACAGCAGATGCGTTGTGGAGGCTCTTTGAAGTGGAAGGTTTTGGTGTTGTTGTTTAAGCTGTTGATGAAATTGTTGGAGTTGTAGTTGTTTGAAATGGTAGCAATAGTAGTTGTTGTTGTTGTTGCTGTAGCTTGTATATTGTAGCTTGTAGATTGAAGCTTTTAGATTGTATATTGTAGATTGTAGCTTGAAGCTTTTGTAGCTTGTAGCACTTGTAGCTTTTGTAGTTGATGAGCAGAGCAGAGCGTTCTTCCAAATGAAGATCCTGAAGATTGTAGCTTGTTGCTGCTTTAGTTGTCTATGCTGGTTTAGAGTTGGTTCTTCAACGGAGCTAGCTACGGTGAAGCTGCTTCTTCCAAACGAAGATAAAGTGAACTGAAAACTTAGACTATTTATGGTGCCTTAGGGCTCATATGATTGGAAGATTAGTGATTAGCAAATGCGAGACTGGACGTGATAAATCATAAGCACGTGATCCTCTCGAAATTAGTTTATGAATAAACTTCACATAGTGAGTTATTGGTTAGTTCGCTGCTCAACTCCCAAACTAAATCTAAAATACAACCCAAATTTGGGTCCATTTATGGAAAAATGAAACTGTTGGCATTGCAGAACCACATATATGCCTTAAATATGTTACACTTTTCTATAAAATCTGTAATGTGCTATGAAATGATTACATAATTAACGTTTAGAAAATATATACATTCAGAACTTTCACTTTTTTTCTCACAGAACATACTTTTACTTTCATTATTATAAATCAACGATTTTGATTATATTATTTTTTATGCATTTTTGATGATCACTCTGCGCATTACTGTACATTTCATTTTATAAAAAAGACATTTTGAAGTATATTATTAACCAGTATTAGGGCTTGTTGAATGTGGATGAGTAATACATTGAATGTCACTTATCAAATTCAATTCAATTCAATTCAATTCAATTCAGCTTTATTTGTATAGCGCTTTTACAATGTAGATTGTGTCAAAGCAGCTTCACATAAATGGTCATAGTAACTGGAACAGTGTGGTTCAGTAACTGGAACAGTGTAGTTCAGTTTTTTTTTTTCAAATAAATCAAATAACTTTTTATTGTCACACCATCAGCAGCACGTGTATTATGATTAGTAAAAGCTTAGGTGCTGGGTCTAGACAGTGCAAAATGCAAGGCACGGCAAGTTTATTTATATAGCGCATTTCATGCACAATGGCAATTCAAAGTGCTTTACAAACAGGAATAAAAGACAAGTATAAGAAACAAATAATAAAAATGATTAAAAACAGATTAAAGTGTGTTTAAAACGTTTATAAAAGAATGAAAAAGAAAAGAAAGACACAATAGTGTGATCTGTCGGACGTAGCACATTCAGTAAAGGCACAGCTAAACAAATGTGTTTTAAGTTTTTATTTGATTGTGCCTAATGTTAGAGCACATCTGATCATTTTTGGAAGCTGATTCCAGCACCGAGGGGTGTAGTAGCTGAAAGCCGATTTGCTCTGCTTTGACTGAACTCTTGGAATTAAAAGTTTATTTGATGCTAAAGATCTGAGTGATCTATTGGGTTTGTATTCAGTGACCATATCTGTAATGTATTGAGCTCCTAGGCCATTTAGTGATTTATAGACAAGTTATAATATCTTAAAATCTATTCTGAATGTAACTGAGAGCCAGTGTAAAGACCTGAGGACAGGTGTGATGTGCTCTGATTTTCTGGTTCTGGTCAGAATCCTGGCAGCAGAGTTCTGGATGAGCTGCAACTGTCTGACTGTCTTTTTACAGACAGCGTGCAAAATACAACAACATACTCCAAAAAACAAAACGATACAAAACAAATACTGTAAAACCCAACAGTCAACTTTATCAAATGAAAAGTGTAGTTAACTCAAAATTGACTGAAAGTTAATTCTACTCATTTGAAAATAGTTTTAAACTCAGTGTTAAAGGTAATGTGTTTATTAAGTACCTCATTACTTCAACTTAAATGGATTACGTTTACAGTACTCGTATAATTAGTTTTTAACTTAAATCTCTCAATCGGTTTTCTCAAACGGTTTGAGTTAACTTAACTTATTAGGCTTTACATTACTCAGTTGGTTTGAGTTCTCTTCATTTGTTGGGGTTTACTGTGCTCAAATTGCTTAATTTTCTCAAATGGATTAAGTTCACAGTACTCATTAGGATAGGAACAGTACTCATAAGGGTAATAACTTAAATGGTTTGTTGCAATCGGTTTCCTCAAATGGTTTGAGTTACCTTAACTTTTTGGGTTTTACAGTGAAACAATGTACAATTGGCAGTGATGACATAATTACATGAAAGACAATACATCCGTTAAGAAAAACACACATTACACACATGTAGGCACAGATAGGCAAGTACACAGTCAAATAATAACAAAATTATTGTAGGCATTTTTGTTTTAAGTAAGGATTGGTTAAAGTGTAACATTTGAATAACATTCCTTAAAGATGTGTGAAGTAAGAAAGTGTGGGACTGCATGATGAGTCTATGAAGACAAGGTTTTTATGTTTTTTTTTTTTTAGGATTTATCTTTTTAATTGGACCCTTTTCATATATTTATGACCTAAAAGTAATTGAAGATAACATTGATGCATTTATATGACAAAAATATGCTTGTGACAGTAAAAGCTTGGTATCACTATAGCCAAATCCAAGCTATTTCAGGTCATTCCAGCCTGGCATGTTTATCATTTATCTTAAATTATTTTGATATTGTTTTCAGCAATAGCTCATATAATTGTAAAAATAGCAAACAAAACAGTAAACATAATCGATTTTTCTTTTTTGCCAAATGTCATTAGAATATTAAGTAAAGATCATGTTCCAATAAGAGATTTAGCTCATTTCCTAACATAAATATACATTATTATTATTATTATTATTATTATAATTATAATTATTATTATTATTATTATTATTATTATCATCATGATCATCATTATCATTATCATTATTATTATTATTATTATTATTATTATTATGCTTATTTATTCAGCTTTCAGATAATGTATGAATTTGTTTTAAAACATCATCCATTATTTGTGGTCCAGGGTAGCAAATGTTAAATGACAACATTATATTTTAAAGGGAACCTAATAAAATGATCTGTCTTCAAACTACAAGATGTTGTTAAAGGTTGTAACGTATATTCAGCTTGACCCTATTTCTCATAGTGACCTGCAGAGGGCAGAGTTTTACCACTTTTTTTATTTCTACACTGACACTCTCCACACAGCACACGCTCCTGGCATTTACAGATGAGTGTAAACACATTGAGCTCACTGTGTTTGTGAGTCCAGCTCAGTGTTGTGTTTGAGTGCAGTGCTGTGTTTTGATCTGTGTGGGGTTTGCCTTGAGAGCAACACTCAATAAAGAGGAGTCTGGTAATTTGATTAGGGCTACAAGGCTGTGTGCCGCAGGGGGCTTTCAATCAGTGTAGAAGTGTGCTTGCTATTTGATGGAGGGACATGTAGGGGACAAGACTCTACTTGGCTGCCGCTGACATTAATGTATTTCAGGTGGACCTCAAAACTGTGTTGACTCTTGAACCATGATTTACACAAGCTGAGTTTGGCCTGGCTTGCCACATGATTTAATTAACTTCAGTTGACTGTATAATATATCTCTCACTCTCTTGCTCTCAATATTCCAAACGTGTGTGTGTGTGTGTGTGTGTGTGTGTGTGTGTGTGTGTGTGTGTGTATATATATATATATATATATATATATATATATATATATATATATATATATATATATATTAATGTGAAACCATAGTAGAACTAGTTTCCCCTATAAACATTTCTTTGGACAATTCTTTATTGTTCTTTGTTTCTTGGTGTGAACATCACTTTATTAATTTAAAAAGTCTTTTAAAGTCTCTATTAAATTAAAATAACATTTTAGATGTTAGTCTTAAGGATATCTCTGAGCCAGTGTGCTCTAAAACAGTAACATGCATTTAGAAGACATGAACATCTAAAGCTTACAGTTTGTCACTTACAGTTGAAGTCATAATTATTAGCCCTCTGTTTATTTTTCCTCAAATTCCGTTTAACGGAGAGAGGATTTTTTTCAGCATATTTCTAAACATAATAGTATTAATAACTTATTTTTAATTACTGATTTATTTTATCTTTGCCATGAAGACAGTAATTTATATTTTACTCTTGTGTTCTCATGTAACGTCATTGGCAACTGCCAAAATTCAGTTCCAAAACTCAAGACTGCAAGAACGGAGGATGCGTAAAAGTTTCCCCAAGTGTTCTTCATATCAAGGATGCATCGATGCAGACTTGAGCACCAAACTCACTCTAGAAGTCATTGTGACTGAATAAAGGAGGTGGGAAGTGCAGCATTTAAATAGATTTGTTATTAAGTTCAGAGATATAAAATATTTATCTCAGGAGTTTCCGCAAATGAGACACTGAAAGTAAACATTGACACGAGTATCTTAATCAAGGCATAAACACATTAAGGATGTTTGTGTGCTGGAATTCATATTAAAATGTGTTATATTTGTAGTGTTATATTATGTGTATATATTATTATCTAATGTGTTATATAAGTGCAAGGTATATTTGTAAGGTTTTTGTGCATATTATATATAGAAAAGGGAAAAACAATAAATCATTGAATGAATGCTGTAATGTTTAAATAATTTTTCATTAATAATGCGTGAAGGTCACATGACCATCAGGAAGAATCAGCATATCTTTTCTCAGAGCACGCGTTCTGTGTTCGCATGGCCTCTCGAGTTCGTTCTTCTGAGGTGACCAGGTAGGACCATTCTCCACGAGAACGCAAGTTCGTTGTCTGCGTTCTTGGAATTGAGAAACAGCCTCAGTTCCTGGAGGGTCACAGCTCTGCACATAGTTCCAACTCTAAATAAGCACACCTGATCAAACTAATTGAATGCTTTAGGCTTGTTTGATACCTACAGGTAGGTGTGTTGAAGCCGGGCTGGAGCTAAACTCTGGAGGGCTGCGGCTCTCCAGGAACTGAGTTTGAAACCCCTGTGTCTGACATCTGACTTCAAAGAGTTGAGCTTAACCCCTCTTTCTGCCAGGGCTGTGAAAAAGGCTATTGGTTGTTTTTTTATTGTGTAGAAGCTACCTTATTGGTCGATTTAATCTATTTACATACAACCCCCCCCCCCCCCCCCCCCCCGTTATAAATATACAGGTGGACACTAGTGCTTTTGCTAGAACCTATCACCTGTCACACAATTGGCTCATTGCAGCAGTCCCAACCACCCCAGCCAATCACCAGCCACCATGCACCACTCACATGAACCGTCAACTGAACACTAACAGCCCGCACCTGCTATCCCAATCACCCACTCACTATGTAGTCTCACTTCTTCCACTCACTCACCGTCTGGAATCAACGTCAGATGGTCTTCCTCATCGTCTCTCCTTTTCTCTCCTGTGCTCTTCCGTGGATGTCCCCCTTTCTCCTGTGGATGTAAAGCAACTTGCTCAAGGGAAGTGTTTATATGTTTGAGCTGGTGTTACCGAAGAACTGAACTTACCTCTTTGAACTCTGTGTGAGATGCTCTCACAGTATCACCACTGCTTCATCCTCTGCGGTTGCTGCTCCTCCTTAACAACTTAACCACCTTTGTCTTCCTTGTGTGACCGTGACATCACCATGCATCTTGCCTATGATTGTTTCTAGGTTATATGTATTGTTTATAGTACTTGTTCAGAAATAAATGAAACTAAAAAGCTATGCATCTAATAGACTTTTTATATAATCAGTTTTATGAGGTTAAGTGATCAAACACATGCTTTTCTTTTTGTTTCTCTATGTGAATTACAGAGCCCAATAGATCTAGATAGAGTCAAAACAATGAGTTGTCTATTTTTCCACAGCAAAACAACACTGAAAAAATGTGTGAAGTTTGCGAGTCATTTTAGGTCACACATACTCAAAAAAAAAAAAAAAAAAAGTCCTGAAAAAACTGTACTGAGAACAAATCCCTCTAGCCCTCCTGTTTTTTCTTTGTATTTTCTTTGTATTGCATATTTTAAAATTGTGATGTGTTTTCTGTGTGATAGCATGGATCCCTTTTGTTGTAGACTGAGGTTTGGAAATTTGCATATGAAATACATGCACAGACACATACTGTAGATTACAAGCTAAAGTAAAAGGAGAACATATCTAATGCCATTTCATGTGGATTTATAAAACCTCTTTGATGGAACTTTTCAAATGAAGTAACCTTGAGCTTTATGTTCAGCAGTTTTCCATCGTTCTTTAAAACACTGACATGGAGGCCCAGTAATTATTATATACGGCAAACATGGCCCATATGTCACCAGACTGCATGGTGACGTGTGTCTGCAGTTCGTGTGCATGTTGATTTTTTTTTTCCATGAGTCAAGCTTTCAGTGAAATTACTTCAGTGAGCAACATGATTTCTTCAATTAATGAAACAGCATTCTTGGCATGCTTCTCCAGCCAGATGTAAATAAGGAAACCCCACTGTTTATGCGGTTATATTCCCAAGTCAGCATTATAAAGCATGAAATGAATGAGAAAGTTTTAGTTTTATTAGATTTGTGTAACTCTTCCAGCCTTTACACACTTTTGTTTTTTATTCAAACCTGCAATATGGTGGAAATAGTTACAAAAAAAAAGAAATATTACATGCTACATAATTTATCTCACTCAAACAGGTAAAGCCACTGGAGTGTTTGCTTCCACGTTTTGAGGGATTAAGTGTACACTACACTGATGCCTCCTGCCTGTTTTCATTCACAAAGCTTATGTAGAGAGAAAGCGAGACAGTCTCAGGTACAAGCCTCCAGTGAATGTAGAGCAGACTTTTTCTTGCTGGATTTCAGACTGAAACACTAATCCCAACCTGCATCATAACCAACATGGGAGACATGTACTATTCAATAAATATCAGAAACAAATGTCAGGAACAGTACAGGAGTTTAGTATGGTATTTTACACAAATGAAAACAAAAACTATTCAGAATAGCATTGATTTTTTTTTCTTTTTAAAATTCTACTGACCTCAAGCTACTCTAGAGTGGTAGTGCATATATTAAAGAAATTATGTTACTTGACATTTCCCCCTTCGGTTGGCAAGTGCTCTGCCATCAGTAAAGTGTAGCGCTTATGTTTATTAAATTTAACAGCTACCAGTGGAGTCAATCGATTCCTGCTGGAAAGGAGAAGGGGTGCAGATTTATGTAGCTGTCTGGCTGTTGTACTGTGCTGTTAATCAACAAGAGTCTGATGTGCTTCTCCTCTTTCTTTGCTGTTGATGTCTCTACAAACACGTATATCTTCTTAATATTGTTGATTTCCATTATGATTTCTTGAGTAAATTTATAAGTTTTAGCCCAACCTCAACATGAAGAGAATCCATGTCTGTGGCTACATTGTTTTGGTTATCACGCACCCTTTTAGTAATCATTCCCAGATGTTACTGAAACAGTATGGGGAGTTTTTTTTCTGAAATGTGTTCAGAACATTTCAAAATAGCAAAAAGAGACACCCTACCACCCCTGTACTGGAATATGTGAGACTACACCCTTATCAGGAATGAGCTGAATTTTGACACCAGCAGCTGGATTTAATAAGAGAGTCGGAGCAAACATCTTGCAAAACAGAAGAAGGTGTGGAGACATACAGTGAAATGGAAAAGACGCAACAGGGAAAGAGAGCCTGAGAATTTTGATTTTATAATGCGGAGGTGGTGCAAAAGATAGTCCATCAAGCAAAAAGATAATCCATCCATTATAGGTCAAAAAGGTGTACACATAGTTTGACTATTGGTGGATTATTATTGTACACTAAAAGATTATAGTTTACTAAATGAAATGAGTGCAGTTAACTCCAAGTTAACTGTAAGTTAATTCTACTCATTCAAAAAGAGTTGAAGTCAATTAAGTGATTAATTAATGGTTGATCGAGTATTAATCATAAACACCTGCTTTTAACAAGCAGAAACACAAAATTACAGCTGACTTCAGTTACAGCCTTAGATGCAATCAAATGCAATAAAACACAATTAGTCTCTCAAAATCTCAGCAGAGCATCATTAAACAACAGTATCTACAGCTTCACTTATTATTAACCGGATTGATTTTATTTTTGTCAGAGGGCTACAAAAACCCTTTGCAAGATTCTCTGAAAATGATAATTTTCTTCGATGTCACCATTGATGAGAACAGTGGTTGCTTTACCGAGGGTATAATATAATTGTTATATTATATATAATTTGTTATGTTAGTTTTTATTGTTATGACAAAAGAAAGGAGAACATAATATCAAGTTGAATAAGGAGTTGTTGTGAAGTTGTATAATGATCCTCTGCTGAGGTTGAATATGCTTTATTTCTCTTAAAGCTGTGACTGTCAGCTTTGTGTTTCTGTTCAGTAATTCTGCTTGTTAACAGCAGGTGTTCATCATTAATGCTTAATCATCACTCCCTTAATCACTAAAAATCTAATTTCTTCAACTTAAATGGGGTGAGATCGCAGTAATCCTAAAAAATAATTTTTGAACTTAAATGGTTTGATGGCGTCAGTTTCCTCAAATGGTTTGAGTTACCTAACTAATTTGGATTTACAGTGTAGGTATTGTTTTTTTTTTTTTTTTTTTTAATTAAGGGTTCAATTAAAGTGCAGTGCAGTGTGTGCTACATTGTGCTCTGATGAATCTGTGCAAGAAAATTTGGAAACCTATACTAGATAAACTGAGAATACGATCATGCATACTAACCCATGTATTATTATGAATTTGTTTATCTTCAAAAGTTACTTCATAGTGCAATAAATGTGTTTATAACTTGAAGTTTTTGTCTTTTTTTGTTGTCCAAATATCTAAAAATGCTTAAATCAAGAAGCATTTTTTGAGACAAGCAAACAATATCGTCTTGTTTTCATAAAAAAATTTAAAAATTAAATGAAATTTTCCTTAAAACAATCAAAATTATTTGCCAATGGGTACACAAAATAACCTTACTTCAAAGTAACGAGATTATTACTCAATTGGCAAATTTGTTTTTGCTTGTTTTAAGGAAAAACTGTTATTTTTTACTTTTACTTGTCTTGAAAAATGCTTCTTGATTTAAATGTTTAGATATTCGGACTAGAAACAAGACAAAACCTCTAACTAAGACAGAATTTTGTTCAGCGTATTGCTTTATTTATACTTTTTTTTTGTTAGTCTTAAGGCTGATTTATACTTCTGCGTCGAGTGATTGGCGTAACCCTTGGCGTCTGTCTAGCATGTTGCTGTGCATTTATACATCTGCGTGGTGTTTGTGTTGCTCTGCAATAAAACTTTCGAAACGCTAGCTGGCAGTAGTGCTCTGTCCTGCCCACACTGGTCATAGCTACCAAGTCGACCAATCACAGAGCTTGTGCTGCATGTGCAATGTGTAGTTACATTTGTTGAGAGATGCACATCAGCGTCAGCATCAGCCATGGTGAGGGCCATGCGCCAGAGCAGACGCATGTGCTTGCCGCAGCAGTATAAATCAGTCCTTATTGCATAATTATTTGTGGTCTTTATCTTACTGGTTATTAGAATTTTTATATTTTATTTATTTAATATACATTTATATCCACTTTTGTGTGAGGGATCTACATCCCCAACTCTTCTGATTTTACTTTAAAGTTAAATATACCATACCTCTATTCTTCCTTTGGACGATGTTCTTTGAATTGTATATTTTAACAGAAATCTTTTTTAAATGAACTACTCCTGATTTGTTTGATGTTGAAAATGTATGGAGAAAGAAATAGAGAATACATAATTAGAGCGCAAAAGATAAAGTGTTGTTCCAGTGCCCAGCAGGACAAGATGAAAGGAGAGGCTAATTAATGTCTGTGATTAAAGCTCGTCTTCTCTGGCCAGCTGCTTGTGAATCTGCGATGCCATTGATCATCTGAGAGCCCACCGGCCCAGCCAAACACACCAGAGTGACCAGAGCACTCAATCCAGCTCACACATGTTTTTGTGTGCATGCATGTAGCGAAACATGTGTACATACACAGCCTGGTGCTTTCTTTCTGTGTGTTCCCAGTTCACTGCAGGAATAGAAGCCTCATGATATGGATTAACCCATTGTGATCTTATTCACCAGCACTAACCACTTGCTTAAAGGCTGTAGTGATGATTTATTTTGGTAGGCCAACAAAGAAATTAGCATTAGCATTGTTGACAAAAACATTTTGGATTATTGCACAATATAATAATACATTTTGAGATGTGTGAATTGTATACATTTGTTTGTTGATTTCATAGCCTTATCTTCCAACCCATTTTGGGCAACTTTTAGTGTCAGTTCATTTAAATAAAAAACACATGTTCCCTAAAAGTTTTTGCTTGTTCAAGCTACTTAATTAAAATGAGCTGAAACAACAAATTTTTTGAGATTTTATTGGGGCAACTTAATTTTTTTTTATGTTCAATCCACAAAAATTTGTTAAAAGTTATTCTTAATTGATTTGTGTTTCACAACATGAAAGAATTGTGTGGAACCCTGCATTTTTTTAGTGTGGAATATCTGGCAAGAATTCAGTTTTACAAAATTTGTCTGTAAATGTTAAATAGAGTAGATGAGTTTACTTCTGTGGTGTCATGAGGTTTGGATGTTGAATAAGTCGGAAGTTCCTACTGACTTCAGTATTGTGTATTTCCAGCTGAAACTGAGTATTGAATAGAGGGTGGAGTTTTATTTTATTGCTTCTCCTCTCCATCTCCCTCCTTTTACCCAAGCTGATGTCATCAGAGAAGGAATGACTTTCTAGTACAAAAGCTAATTTTCTGAGTTTTTTTAAAGCAACCATAACAGTGTTTTTTCCCTTTCTTAGCAATCTAAGCTAACAAATCAAACAAGGTGCGTCTCAAATCAAATACTTATGCACTATTCAATGCCATATTGTAGTATAAATAATATGATTAGTGATGGTGTCACTTGTTTTCATGGCACCTTTATTGTCCCAGATAACATCTTTAGTCCCCTAACAGGACAGTTTGGAAGAGTGAGTAAATGAAGAAAATTAATTTACTCACACTTCATTAGTCACAAATGTGTTTGAGATTATTATTTTTTTGTTGAACACAAAAGAAGATATTTTGAAAAATGCTGGAAACTAGTAGCCAATGTCTTCCATGTTTGTTTTTCCTGCTGGTTAACAGGTTCTAGCAATCTTTAAAATATCGCCTATTGTGTTCGACAGAAAGAAGTCATAAAAGGTGAGTGCACTATATTTTAAGGTGAACTATCCCTTTAAAAGTGCATAATACCCTTAATGACATTAAAACACACAAATGTGCATTACTGTTGTATTGTTTGTTGTAGACAAGGTATATCTTGAACATTAATTTTTTTTTATTTGTATGTGCTGTATAGTAATAATTTAATTTCAGTTTAAATATTCTGATACATCAACACAACTGAAAAGAAAACACAATAAAAGTTTTGGTGTTACTCTTGCAAATCTCTGGAACAAAATAGTGCATTCTTTTAATTGTATGTATATTTCTATATGTAAAGAAATAATATATTTTCAGGTAAAATAAAAAGCAGTTTATTATTATTTTAGTTTCTGTACAGCAGCCTGGTTCATTGCTGTGACTTTAATGCTGCTTATATTCAAAGCTAGAATCTAGTTTTAGTGGTGTTAGTGGTTTAGGATTCATGTTGTTATCCTAATTGTATATTTATTCTAAAATGGATAATAAAATTAGTGTGTTTTTAACATCTGTAAATATAATATTGTCTTATATGAAGAGCTTTTTTAGTGCTCAGATTTTTTTTCTCGATATCATCAAGACCCTTATTATTGCATTATATTGTACTCATCACTGTTGTGGACAGGGATGGGCAGTATTTATGATACATGTATTTCAAAAACGTATTTCAAATACAAAATACTATTTTGTAAATTGTATTGTATAGGGTTTATGAAAATGGGTTAATATTTTCTATCAAAATACCTTAGGTCTTGTATTTTTGTATTTTTAAATATTGTAAAAAGTCTACAAGAGGTCTATGATGACATAATTAAAATGCGGCCTCACATTGGTGCTTTCTCAGTTATTTGCCTAGGCTTGAGATCAAAACAGAAAATTGATTTAAAAAGGTGGTCAATGCTTGGAGTATGGATAGAAGTTATGCAACACACATAAAGAAAATAACAAACAAATGTCAGCAAAAATCAACAGTCATTGAAAATAGTATATTGCACAATGCTAAGACCAGTAATATATAATGTCAGTGGAATTAAGCATCAGCATCTTTGCTTATGAAATGAGATAGAATCAAATATCAGTCAGGAAGAACAAGATGAGGAGCTTCAGAACCTAATCATTCTCAGTCTCGGTACTGCTGGTGGAAATGCAGAGGAACGTTAGAAATATAAAACACATAAAGATGGTGGTGTTCACTAAAAGAGTAAACTGAGACTCTTCCAGTTAAAGAAGAGCTGAAACCATCTTTGGGAAAAATAGTAAACTGCACAAATAAGAGTACTTTTGGATGGATTGCTGATGTAGATGCCAAGAAAATAAGACAAACAACATAAAAATAAATCCTACAGTGGAGATTCCTATACTTCATTGGCTGTTTCAGATGCTTGCTTAGAGAAACTCTGTTGCAGTCAAACACTGTTTACTTCACTGAGTCAGTTAAACGTTGAAAGGATTGATCGAATAGGCCTATTGATGGAAGGTTTGCAAAGACATTTCACTGCTAAAAGTATTTTGTTATATTTTTACAATACAAAAATACAGTATTTTATTTTGATACATTTGTGGCTACTGTATTTTATAGTTTATTTTGATACAGGTAAATTTGAAGTACTTGGTAGTTTATTTTAAAATGCATATCAATGTATTTTTGCTCATCCCTGGTTGTGGAGCATTCCAACACACCAATGCTATTGAACAAACAACCCCATGTTATGTAGCATACAAAAAAAGAGCAATCAAATGAAAGGGATTTGGATGGCCTCTATGATTTTTGATAATCCATGTATTTTGTTAAAAGTATTAATACCTTACATTGGTGTGCTCTCTCACGACATGACAAAATAATCACGCTATAGTGGGGGTCTTTTATGAGTGTCTGAGTGCATTTGACCACATGAGAGTTTGAAACATTATAGACCCCTTTTACACAAGTATTTAACATTGTCCACTACAAATTGATCGAAGTGATAGAAAATACCATAACGTAGATCATATAAAGTCCTGAACTGCTTAAAACCGATTGTTTTATTTGAGTTTGCACAGATATGAAGATGTGTGTTGATTATGATGAAATATATTTGTGTTTTAATAATTGCTTTTAAAAGTGGATTATACTGTTCAAAATAAATGAATCTCTCACTCACTCTATGCTTCAGCTTAGTTCCTGATTTATCAGGAGTCGTTACAGCAGACTGAACCACCATCGATGAATCAAATCGAAATCAAATCAAAAGTCCCAATGTGGAGCCTCAGTTTTTACTCATGAGAGTCATTTTACCTTGTTCATTTATACAGGTGCCTTGACCTGAGGCGTTTAAGACCTCTTGTGTTTTTCATTTCCGCTTTCCTCTTTTTGTTTCTCCTTCTCTTTCTCCGTCTGGGGGTGTAAAATGAAGACCTCCTGTGTGCTTTGACATTCCTCACAGTCTAATGAAATTAAGGCTGAGGCTTTGAGAGGAATGTGCTTTGGAATGTTTGTGTTTTGATGGCGGGTCGCCTTCAGTGGACTGGGCCACAATCAGAATGTCCCGCTCAATGTGTCCTGTCACAGATCATTTTAGAGCAGCTGGTTTTTAAATCGATACCAGTGCACCAGTCACTGGCGGTGTCATCTGAATTATGGCACGGCCTTGGCGGATGTCAGGGTGTGTTTGCGGTTCTGCGAAGCAACACACTCTCTGTATGCAGAATCAACTCTCATTACCCATCAGGCCTCAGGGGTCAATCTATCTTTACAGTTGCTGGGCAGAACAGCGTCTGTATCACTGGATGGAAGAGGAAAGAGTCACTGATGTTAATTATACATCTTTTGTTTTGCCAGATGAAATCTGTTAAATTTCTTTTATGATTTATGTGGAAAATTTTGTGCAAAATCTGTGGATTTATGCATAATTATTTTGAGAGGAACTTAAAAGATCAAAAATGTATATATAGACAAATAAACAAGTATAGTGTACAAACAATTGCACATAAATATGCTTGTACACATACATACATACATACATGCATATATAGACTCATACATACATGTGCATCCACATATATGTATATATATTTGTACACATATACATATACATAAATAAATACATGTTCAACAATATATAATAAAAGTCTGTAGAACATATAAAAACAAAATGAAGAAAGAAATTTACAAAAAAAGGAAAAAAGTCTAATTCTCTATTTATCTTATTTGATGTGTGTGTGTGTGTGTATATATATATATATATATATATATATATATATATATATATATATTTTTTTTTTTTTTTTTTTTTCCATTTATTTTTCCCCTCGATCAGTGCTGAATTAATGGTGATTGTTGAGTTGATCTTGTTTAATATATTATTTTAATATTGTTTAGATATTCTAATAAGTCATGAGACTGTAGTTTTCAAAAAAAAAACGCACCTGATCACCATTACCCTGTTGAAGGCAGTTCTTTGTTGAACCGTGTAGGTTTTTTAGGGTTTAGCCATGTGAATAAGGCTTTTTAATATTTTTCCACATTTTTCGAGTGCCTTGGACTGATTTTTGCTGTTTATTCTAATTAGAACCACTTTTTGTTTTTTGTTTTTCATTTAGACTTTTGATAGTATTTACAGTTAAAGTCATTATTATTAGGCCTCCTCAAGTATAAGTTTCCCAAGTTCTGTTTTATGGACAGAAGAGCGTTTCAACACATTTATAAACTTAGTTTTAATAACTTATTTCTTATAGCTGATTTATTTTATCTTTGCCATGATGAAAGTAACTAATATTTTACTAGATATTTTTAAGATACTAGTATTCAATTTAAAGTGTGATTTGAAGGCATACAAATTAGGATTTACTAGACCAGGTAGGGTAAGTATAGGCAAGTCATTATATACACATTGTAACAGTGATTTGTTTTGCAGCCAATTAAAAATGAAATTGCTTAAGCGGCTAATAATGTTGACATTAAAATAGTTCTTGAAAATTGTAAAAAAATAAAAATAAAAAAAAATCCAGCCAAAATAAGACTTTTTCCAGATGGAAAAATATCAGAAATACTATGACAATTTTCTGGTCCATTAAATATCACTTGAGATATATTTAAAAAAGAATAAATTTTTCACAGAATGGACAATAACTTTGCCCTCAACTGTTAATACTGCTATTTTCTATTGATTTGAAGGGCTTGTTTGAACCCAGGCTTATTACAGATGCGTACCCAGGTCTGCATTTCTAGGGATGGCGAAATGCATAACTTGAGGTTTGTCTGCTCGCAGATTTTGATGATCTTAAATTTCTCTTGCGTGTCCTCTTCTTGCATAAATCCACCAGAGGGCGCAATATACACTTTAGCCGACCAGGCCAGCTTGCTGTTGACTGACTTACTGACCCAACCATCCCATCCCTAAACCCAAGCGATAGTGTTTTCAAAAGTTAGAAAAAGAAAGGGCATTGTGGCGGTGTGATTTCACCACTTTTTCAGCCTGTGTTTTTTTTTTTTTTTTTTGCTTTTATTTTACCTGGTTTTTGGAACCATTCTTCACCAGACTCAATTCTTGTTATCACGGTCAACTCAGCTCCATATCCCAAGTCCATCTGCATACATGGCGAGCTACTGGGAAAACCGGTAACACTGGAAAAGCCCTCTATATGGAGGTAAGCGGTTAGCTGGTAGCTCTAAAAAGAACAGAAGTCTGCGGTGGCATCATATTGCCTCGTAGCATTAATTTTAAAGACGAAATGCAGCCATACCTACCTTTGGCTACATAATTCATGATCCCCAGAAATGTAGACAGGGGTACGTATCCACAATGAGTCTGTGCTGGGTTTTTTATTCTCCCTTGTAAGACCCTTTAGATTAAAGCATCTGCTAAATGAGCAAATGAAAATGCTAAGCCTCATATATCATACAACTAAAAGACAAAAATAAATTAGTTTATCAAACTATAATATACAAACATAAGCATTTGCATAATATGATTATTATTCAATACTACAACTGATATTCATTTAAAAAATAGACGCAATGGTGGACTAAAAATTACTGTATGCAGGCGCAGATTTCATGTAGCCCTACTTATCAGTCACTAGATAATATGTATTACGTATTTTAGGTTATATCTTATGCATGCATGGGGAAGGAGGGTGATTATAAATGAGTAAAAAAAAAAGTTGTTTTTTTTTTATGTCTCCTGAAACATTAATCAAGTTCCTCAGGATGTACTAAGTTGATGATTTACATTCTGATGAAAAGTTTTTAAGCTTTTACAGCAGTATCATAAAAAGCAGCCCAAATGGATGAAATAACATGATGAACATTTAAATAATTCACATGCTATGCCAAAATGAATCCCATTATCAATAGTGAATGGATTTTCCTTTCCTTTTGGAATGCATAAAATCCCCTTTTCAGTGTATGGTGATGCTTTCAATCCATACAACGACCCTTCAGAAACGTGTTTTTATACATTTAACATTTCAAAAGATGCATGGAATTAAGCAGGGATTAGACACTCTTACTGATGTGGTTGATTTTGCTATTGAATCTGTGCTATAGCGAATCATCAAAGAGCAGTGAGAGGCTAATTGAATATCCATTCAGTGAACTAGAGCATTTCTTCAGTAATGTACAGACATATTAAATAGCAACATAAAGCAGGAGATATACAGTTGAAGTTCGAATTTTTAGCCCCCCTGAATTATTAGACCCCCTGTTTATTTTTTCCCCAATTTCTGTTTCACGGAGAGAATATTTTTTCAACACATTTCTAAACATAGTTTTTTATCTTTGCCATGATGACAGTGAATAATATTTGACTAAATATTTTTCAAGACACTTCTATACAGCTTAAAGTGACATTTAAAGGCTTAACTAGATTAATTAGGTTAACTAGGCAGGTTAGGGTAATTAGGCAAGTTATTGTATAACAGTGGTTTGCTCTGTAGACTATCTGCAAAAAATTAGCTTACAGGGGCTAATAGTTTTGTCCTTAAAATGGTGTTTAAAAAAATTAATAACTGCTTTTATTCTGTCTGAAATAAAACAATTAAGACTTTCTTTAGAAGAAAAAAATATTATCAGACATACTGTGAAAATGTTCTTGCTCTATTTAAAATCATTTGGGAAATATTTAAAAAAGAAAAAAAATTCAAAGGGGGCTAATAATTCTGACTTCAACTGTATATAGTCAAACCTAAATTATTCAGACAACAGATATTACAGTTAATTTATGTAAGTTGGGAAAGAAAATCAAAGTGACAGATTATACCCCAAACTTCATACACTGGAATAAAAACAACAGGAAGTGAAGAAGCTGTGTGTGAGTGTTTGAAATTGTTTGATAGTTGTGTAAATATTGTCTGAATAAGATTAAAAAATGTTTGGTTCATTATAATCAGCGTGGGTTAAATTACTACAAAAAGGAATTAATAAAAGTTACATAATTTATTTAAATTTAAATTAATTTTCTAATTAATGTATAAAAAGTCATTTGCTTAATAGGGCATTTAATTACATGATTCAATACTACTTAAATTCTTTATAAATCTGTGCTAGACAAATAGATATTCAGTTCTTTTAATTCTTTAAATTTGAGTCAAACAGGGCCTTTTAGCTTTATTTAACTGTTGAGCTTTTTTACAGTATAGGGAAGTGTAAGTTACTGTAATTGTTTTAGCTAAATATTAAAAGTAATCTCTTACCTTTTCAGCAGAAAAGTAATGTAATTGCAGTAGTTACTTTGTAACTAATCACAGCATTGGTAACTTAGAAGTACGTATAGCATTTATATCCTGCAACTCGCGGATGATGTTTAATCCTCACTTGTAAGTTGCTTTGGATAATCCATAATATCACAATTCCCATATCTCACTTAAAATATAAAAAAAATATATCTTATTTCTTCAGTACCAATTCTTATTAGTTCTTCTTTCTAAAGCAGTTATATTGATTATACAATGCAAATTCATCATTCATTTTCTTGTCAGCTTAGTCCCTTTATTAATCCGGGGTCGCCACAGCAGAATGAACCACCACAATGCAAATAATGATGAATAAAAAAGATCTCTCAGAAATTTTTTGTGAATTTTACAAACGATTGTAAAAGAAACGTCAAGTAGCAAATTTTGAAGAAAAAAATTACTTTTAAAAAGTAGTACACTAATTTCTGTTTCTTTGGCAAGTTTAAGAAATGTTTTTAAAGTTGGCGTCTTTGTCCACAAGTATTGCTGCAGTGCATGTCGGATGATTAAACTGTGCGCTCGAAGAAAGTCCTTTTCGTGTAAAAGGATCTCCACGACTGTGACCAAACAACAAATGGCGACAGTACACTTGATTGTGTTTTCATCATGAAATGAATTAAATGAAAGGGCCAGAGTCACATCTCTTTCTCTCTCTCTCTCAACAGCTGTAGTCAAGCTCCTTCAGTCACATTCTGTTTCCTCCCCATCCATCATATAATTGCTCAACAGAGCATATAAAGCTCTCCACCATCTGACAATACTGCTCCACACACCAGTCAGACTTTACTCAAACTTTCATTAAAAAAAAAAACAAAACATGCACATCTAGGTACAACTGTTTATACTGTGAGTGTGTGAGCACATGTGCCATACATTACCATTCAATAGTTTAGGATCAGTTTTTACATTTATTATTATTATTATTATTATTATTGTTGTTGTTGTTGTTGTTGTTGTTGTTGTTGTTGTTGTTGTTGTTGTTGTTATACTATATTTAGAAGATTGCTGGGAATCTAACATTGGCATTGTAATTATTACCATTCTCCATTTTGAGCTAAAGAAAGCTTTTTGCTGTAATATTGAAAGCTGTTATTTTGTGAAATATTATTTCAATATAAAATAGCTGTAATGAAGTATCTTGAGATGTGCAGCTGTCTTCTTGGTAATAGCCAACAATACATTGTTTGGGTCATAATTATAGATTTTCCTTTTATGGTAAAATCATTACAATATTAGGTAAGGATTATTTGTAATTTTCCTACTGTAAAAATACTGTATTAAAGCTTAATTTCTAATTAGTGATGATGCTGAGCTAAGCATTTAATTTGTACAACTTTAACTGTGATTTTCTCAATGTTTAGATTTGTTTTGAAGACACAGTTTCCAGATTTTCAATTAGTTGTTCAGTCATTCATTCATTCATTCAATTATTTTCTTTTTGGCTTAGTCCCTTTATTAATCTGAGGTCGCCACAGTGGAAAGAACCGCCAACTTATCCAGCATATGTTTTACGAAGCAGATGCCCTTCCAGATGCAACCCATCACTGGGAAACCACCATACACACACACACACTCATACACTATGGTCAATTTTACAATACCCAATTCATCTGTACCACATGTCTTTGACTTGTGGGGAAAACCGGAACACCCGGAGAAAACCCACACAAACACGGGGAGAACATGCAAACTCCACACAGAAATGACAACTGATCCAGCCGAGGTTCGAATCAGTGACCTTCTTGCTGTAAGGCGAACTTGCTACCCCCTACGCCACCGTGACACCCTAAGTTAGTTGTAGCTTGGCCAAATATTGTCATATTTTATTAAAACTTCCAAAAAAGTTATATTTATAACTGATCTGATGTATAAATAAATAAAAAAACAACAACCCTTGAGTGGTCACATTTTATATATGTGAAGGAAAAGCTGCATTTTCAGCAGCATTACATATTCTTTTACAAATCATTCTTATGTTGTGGAAAATGTTTATTATAAATTGCTGCTCAAGAAACATTTGTAATTATAATCATTATTGAAAACAAATGTGCAGTTTAATATGTTTGTGGTTTCCCACTACTGGATTGCAGCTGGAAGGGCATCCGCTGTATAAAACATATGCTGAAATAGTTGGCAGTTCAATCCGCTGTGGCGACCCCAGATTAATAATGGACTGAGCCAAAAGAAAATGAATGAATAAATGAATGAATGAATGAATGAATGTATAAATGTGTTTGTGGCAACCATGATTCCAGTATTTCTGAAGTTAATACTGTAAATCAACAGTTTTTGAACAGTATTAGATACTTGATTCATTTTATTATCCATATGCCAATTCATCTAGCTATTATAAATTGATGCACACTTACTGTCCACTTTATAGAACCACCCACAGACAGACAGGCTTGTAGCATTGTGTGCACTATTGAGCAGCTTCTTCTGCACCAGTGGACAAGTCCCGTAAGGCTGTGTCAGTGGTCACACTCCAGGGAGTGCAATGACTCAATGTCACACTTTGAGAAAAATTGCCAAAAAAACTCCCACTCAGCAGCTGACCTCCCCTAAAGCTGGAGCTGTTGACCTTGACCAAAGCCTGAGTGTGTGAGTTTAATGGAGAGAGTGAATATGACTGTGCATTTATGAGGGAAAACTGAAAAAGAACAAACAATCTATTTATTATATTACAAAAGATGTATGCAGTTGCACTACAGCATGTATATTGTACTGGAAATTATCTATCCATTCGTCCATCCATCCATCCATCCATCCATCCATCCATCCATCCATCCATCCATCCATCCATCCATCTAACTGGGTTAAATAAGGTAATAACTGCAGCGAATGAGCTTTGATTCAATAGTGGTTCTAAACATAGCATCACTAGTTTAAGTTTAGTGCTTCCATTTACATTTCTATTTATCACAATTAATATTCCTGACAAAATCTATCAGTATTTCCAGAAACAAATTAAACTGCATGACACTTTTAACATTGACAATAAGAAATGCTTCTGAACAGCATTTTATATGATTTCCAAAGAAATTGCAAATAATTAGTAAATAGCGTTACAAATACCAGCTTTGACTGCACAGAAATAAATTATCTTTTTAAAATACAATAAATTATTTTAGGCAGTAATAACATTACTGTTTTTACTGTATTTAATCAATACAATTCTTTCCTGGTGAGCATAAGACAGTTTTTGTGTTGCCAAATCTTCCTGGGAAATACACGCATTGAAGCAAGTGTTAGGTGACAAACAATGGATGAGTTCTTTTTCTATTTTTATTTTATTTTTTTTTTCATATACCTACTGTAAATTTATATGCTTTAAATATCTATTTTTTTTCCAGTGAAAAACATCTATATTTGTAAATATTCTTCTATATTATAGTGATTTTCTTGGACTATTTGTTTTTACTTTACTCATAGTGTATGAGCAATTTTCACTAGGATATTGCTGATGAACTTACAAGTATATAGTGCCGCCGGAAAGTATTCATAGCACTTTACTTTTTCCACATTTTTTATGTTACAGCCTTATTTCAAAATGGATTGAATTGATCTATTTCCTCAAAATTCTACACACAATACCCCATAATGACAATGTGAAAGATGGATTGAAAATGTTGCATATCTATCTATCCATCTATCTATCTATCTATCTATCTATCTATCTATCTATCTATCTATCTATCTATCTATCTATCTATCTATCTATCTATCTATCTATCTATCTATCTATCTATCTATCTATCTATCTATCTATCCATCTATCCATCCATCCATCCATCCATCCATCCGCCTGTCTGTGTCTCTCTATCAGTCTGTCTA